>NC_056726.1:1232584205-1232639205 GCF_019279795.1 Protopterus annectens | reverse complement strand
GGGGATATATAGATACCCAGTAGGTTTAGGTGCTTATGTTGGTTAAGGGAGAGCTTTGCAAATAGAGTCTCTGCATTGTTGAAGTTGGGGGAATCTTTTTAGAGGAGTTGGAGTTGTAGGTTGGTTCTGTGAAGTAGAGCTAAGCCTCTTTTATGTAGCCAGTCTGCCCTGAGAATGTTATACCTAGGTGGGGTGATGGAATTATCTTTAATATGTGGTTTAAGCCATGTCTCTGTAATGCGAATAATATCAGGGCTATATAAGGAGATAGCAGCGTGAAGGTCTTCTATTTTATTCATGATACTGCGGGTATTCATATTTAGTATCAGCAGACCGGTGGGTTTGTGCTTAGCTGGATAGTGATGGGTGCATAGCTTATTAGTAGAGGTTGCTGGCCTGGGTTTGGAGTGAATGTCTCCTCCTAGTAGTAGCTGGGTAGTTATACAGGTGATAGTTGTTAGGTATTGGATAATTAGGTAGTGAAATTGTAGACTTGGTTGCTTTTTAGATGGATAGAAGTGGTACATGGGAGGGTCATGGTGTGAAGGCTGCCAGCCTAGCCAGATAGGATTTTATACATAATTCTATCATTTGTAAATATGAATGTTGAATTATAGACTTGTTTTCTTAATTGAAAGAAAATACTGTGAAATGTTGAAATAAAGGCTTGTTTTCTTAAATGAAAGAATATGCTGTGAAATGTTGAACTTAAAACAATGTAGCAACATTGCCCTCTGCTGTAAAGAAAGCTAAGTCAAGCATTTCTTGTCTGTCCTTTGAAGTTGAAATTATTTCATGCTTGTCCCTTTGTAGTTAGAATTTGGAGTCGATGAATCTGGAGTGAAGCATCCTGCCTATTGTTTTAACTTAAGGAATAATTACTAGAGTTTACATGTGGAATGTCTTTTATTGATGTAGTTTCCTGCAGGTGCAAGATAACAAGAATGTAGTATCTGTCAGCTGGGAACCCCTAACCCCAGGAAAGTTGTGAAGAATGATGTAATGTTTATCAGAACTGCAATTTCAATTTAAACAGAGAGAACCAGAGATTATTAAGCATTTTTGTCTTGACCATCCAACTCACAGCACTGCCTGTTATCTTATGTAAGTTGTCTTAGACTTGTGTTTTCTTTTAGAAATAGCTAGGAACTAGAAATATTAGACTGTGTTTTTCTGTGATGTCAGAACTTTGCTACTGTGTTATTTTAAGTATTTCTCTGTGATCTCTGGACTCTGGACTAGCAATGTGTAATAAGAAATATTATCATGTGTTTTTATTATTTATTATTAAATATTTTAAAACCTTTCAACTGTGGCTGTTGTATAGAGATAATTTAAACTCTAGAGTACATTGCATATTTATAGAGTTTACTGTCCAAGTCACTCTAAATAAGCCTTGACTGTTTAGTCACAACTACCAGTTGGATAATAATATGGCACAGTAATAATTGGAGAGGGCCTTTGAGTAGCTGATAAGTATTAGTGGGTGGTGGCAAGTGGAACTACCGTATAGTCTGGGAGAAAGGGGTACAGCTAGAGAAACTGTGCCATTCTTCCCCAGGAGTGTCTGTGTGGTTGTATAAACTCTCCTTAAAGTGCATCTGTGTGTGTGTGTGTGTGTGTGTGTGTGTGTGTGTGTGTGTGTGTGTGTGTGTGTGTGTGTGTGTGTGTGTGTGTGTGTGTGTGTGTGTGTGTGTGAGCTACTTGGGGAGGGACACGAAGCACTGGTTGGACAGAGAGGGTGCTAGATGTTTTAGCTTGCCCACTAAGCTGAGATCTGGACCCTATAGCTGTGCCAGTGGGGAGTCTTATTGGGGACCTGGAGAGCAAGGGAGCGACCAGCCCCAGATTGAGTGTGATCTCTGTGTGCTCTTAAGGGAAATTGCACTTTATTGTGTGTATTTGTTATCCTTTCCTCATATATGAGACGCCCTCTCTGGTGTTAGTGGTGAGGATTGAGGCTCCTTGATTGCTGGACCAGGGCATGGGCATCACATTTGTGTTTGGCAGCGGTGGGATATCCATATTACATATTAATTGGTTGGCAAGTACTAATTGGCTTGTAGTGGTGTGGGTAGAGTGAATCCTGTAGCTTGTGTACAGTGAGCTTTGAGGGTGTTTTGTACTCTAAAACAGCCATGCAGTGAATACTCAGTTCAGATCACAATTGTTTTATTTCTTTTGTTAGCTTAGTCAGGGTGAGCAGGCAGCATGTCAGCAGAGGAGTATGGAAAGCTGACAAGGAACCAGCTGGTGGAGATATGCCAGGCTAGGGGACTGGTGCATGGAAACCTGACTAAGGCAGACCTGATTGCAGCCTTGGTTACAGCTGCATCAGAAAACAGCAACCAGGAGGACAATCAGACTGGCAGTGGAGATATAATACCCTCAGAGAATGGACAGCTCAACTTTTCTGAGTGGACTTAAAAATCCAGCTGGAGCTAAAGAGACTTGAGTTGGAGGCCAGGCGTGTTGAATTAGAAGTAACTGAGAGACTGAGGTATCCAGAGAGCGAGGAGAATGAGAAACTGCTATGCCTAGAAGCTGAGGAAAAAGAGAGGCAGAGGCAGCATGAAAAGGAGATGCTGACTCTTCGCCAGAGTCTTGGAGGTAATGGGGAAGTGAATAACTGGACCACAAAAGCACAAATTGTCAGTAAATTTCTTCAGCAGTTTAAAGAGGGGGATAATTTTGATAGTTTCATTCGTATGTTTGAGAGGGTATGTAAACAGTATGAAGTTGACCAAGGGCTCTGGGTACGGTTTCTGACTCCCTTACTCCATGGTAAAGTTGTAACTGTATTATCTAAAATGTCTGACGTTGCATGTTTTGATTATACTGCTGAAATAATTGTCTATTAGAGTTTTTTAAGCTAACACCTGAAATGTATGGGAAAAGGTTTTGTGAGCATAGACTCATGGCAGATGAAAGTGTGTATAAATATGTTGCTGAATTGAGCACTTATTTCCATAGGTGGGTGAGTGGATGTCAGGTCACCACTTTTGAAGGGCTGGCAGACCTTTTGGTGAGGCAACATGCCCTTAGCACTTTGCCTGTGGACATGAGGATCTGGTGAGCTGATAGACAATGTGCTACTTCAGATGAGTTGGGGAAGAAGGGAGACCTATACCTAGCAAGCAGGGCAGCCCTGCACAGGAAGGGGACCCCCAGTACTGCTCATGGGTCTAAGGGAACCCATGGTGGGCAGCACAGACT
This sequence comes from Protopterus annectens, assembly GCF_019279795.1. NCBI lineage: Eukaryota > Metazoa > Chordata > Ceratodontiformes > Protopteridae > Protopterus > Protopterus annectens. Next base: position 1,232,635,989 of record NC_056726.1, on the reverse strand, counting down.
GCCACCACAGAATCTGCCAGTAGCAGGGGAAGCCACTAGTCCAGGTACACATCCAAGAGCTAGGGTTAAATGTTTTGAATGCAACCAGTGGGGCCATGTGGCATACAGGTGTCTACAGAGGCAAGGTGGGGAACTAAAGGTGAGGGAGCCAGTAAGTGGGAAAGACAAAATGCCAATAGTAGGTTGTCTTGAGATAACAGGGGTACTAAACTACCATCCTGCAGATGCCCTGAGAGGGAAGGGTTTGGATGAAGCAGTACCATGTGCTTATGCAGTTACACGCAGTCAGGCTAGGAGACAAGCATGTGGGTCTGGTAGCCTGGGGGAGACCCAGACAGACTGCATAGTTGCAGCCAGGACTGGTGAGGTGGTTACTTCAGGGAGGGAGATACTCTGTAGTAGTGAGACTGAATGTGAGCCACAGCTGCTTGTTGGTACTGATGGTCCCTTGGATAGAGCGACTGCAAAGGTAGAGGTAAGTAGTAATACCCAGGCTGACAGTGAGGCACCACTGTCAGAGGATGCCAGACTTCCTGTGGAAGGGGAGCTGGGAAGGGTTACAAGGAGAGAGTTGAGACAGGCTCAGCTCTCAGACCCTATATTGCAAGGCCTGAAGCAGGTAACTAGGGAGGCACCTGATTCTCAAGGAAAGGGGGAGTCTCTATACTGGGACAAAGGGTTACTATACAGAGAGTGGACCCCTGAGGGAGGGCTAGAAGGTGAGAGAGTACAGCAGTTGGTAGTGCCTAGAGCCTACCGTCTGGCACTTTTAGCCATAGCCCATGATATTCCCTTTGCAGGTCATATGGGCATAAAACATACAAAGAGGCGTATTATGCAGAACTTCTATTGGCCTGGAATTTCCAGAGATGTAACAGGGTACTGCAAGACCTGTGAGCAGTGCCAAAAGATAGGCAAGGCAGGGGACAAGGTGAGAGCTCCTTTGATGCCTTTGCCTGTGATTGAGGAGCCATTTCAGAGGGTAGCTATGGATATTGTAGGTCCTCTGAGTACCCCAAGATCCACAAGAAAAAAGTATATCCTATTGGTAGTGGATTATGCTACATGATACCCTGTGGCAGTGGCTTTGTCCTCCATTGAGGTAGAGAAGGTGGCAAATGCTTTTAGAGATTTTCAGCAGGGTAGGTTTCCCAAAGGAAATACTGACTGACAGAGGTGCCAATTTCATGTCAGACCTGCTGACGTGTCTGTTGAAGTCCTGTGGGGTGAAGCACATGAAGACCACCCCCTGCCATCCCCAGACTAATTGTCTTGTTTAGAGGTTAAACTCTACAATCAAGTCCATGCTATGAGCATTTGCAGATCAGTTTAAGAGGGAGTGGGACAAATATTTGCCCCATCTGTTGTTTACTTATAGAGAGGTTCCCCAGGAATCCACAGGTTTTTCACCCTTTGAGTTGCTGTATGGGCATAGGGTGAGGGGACCTCTAGATTTAATTTGAGACAAGTGGGAAGGTGAGTGCGAGTCTCACAAGGATTCTGTTGTGGCATAAGTCCTAAACCTCAAGACAAGGCTCAGGGAACTCATGGGCTTGGCCCAGAAGAACCTGGCAGAAGCCCAACAAAAGAAAAAGGTGTGGTATGACAGGAACGCTTGAGCTAGAGAGTATGCTGTGGGGCAGCAGGTAATGGTTCTCATTCCTGTCAGACACAACAAGCTGCAAACAGCTTGGGAGGGACCCTACAAGGTGGGAAGAAAGGTAAGTGATATTAACTGCATGGTGGAACTGCTAGGCAGACGGTAGGGGCACAAATTGTACCATGTTAACATGAAACCTTACCATGACAGGAGGCCCTTGTGCTGAGCATTTGCAGTGGATTGCAGGAGGAGTCTGAGGGAGATCTGGGGACTGATCTCCTCAGTGAGGCTCGGGCTGACACCTCAGTGGAAGGGGTAGCAATGTCCCAGGGGCTATCTCCTACCCACATTCGAGAAATCTGATCAGTTTTGCAGGAATTTGTGGACATGTTCACTGGGAAACCAGGGTGCACCCACCTGGTGCAGTACCAGGTGGATACAGGACCCCAAAGGCCTAGTAGGCAGGCCCCTTATAGAGTGCCTGAGAGAGTCAAACAGACTCTGAGAGAGGAGGTACAGGAGATGTTGGAACTAGGGGTGATTCAAGAGTCCCAACAGTCCCTGGGCCTCCGCAGTGGTACTGGTGCCAAAGAAGGTTGGCAGCACCAGGTTCTGTGTGAAATTCAGGAAATTAAATATTCACACAGAGTCAGATGCTTACCCCATGCCTAGGACAGATGAGGCCCTAGAGCATTTGGGTGGGCCTAAGTATCTTACAACCATTGATCTTACCAAGGGTTACTGGCAGGTGCCCTTGATTCCCAGTGCTAGAGAGAAGTCTGCCTTTGTGACTCCTTTTGGCTTGTATGAGTTCACAAAGATGCCCTTTGGGATGAAGAATGCCCCAGCGACTTTCCAGAGGCTGGTAGATCGTATCCTAGCAGGAGGGTTTGCCCTTACTTACTTAGATGATATTGCCATCTACAGCCATTCTTGGCCAGAGCATCTTTAGCATGTCAGGGAGGTGCTGGGCAGACTACAGAGGGCAGGGTTGACCATTAAGACAAGCAAATGTCAGGTGGGTATGGCAGAGGTCTCCTACCTTGGACATAGAGTGGGGAGTGGTAATATAAGGCCAGAACCTGCCAAAGTGGAAGCCATTCAGGCATGGCCTGCACCTGTTACTAAAAAGCAGGTGAGGGCATTTTTAGGGACAGCAGGGTACTACAGAAAGTTCGTCCCCAGTTATAGTACCATAGCTGCTCCCCTCACAGACCTGACAAGGAAGAACAGGCCAGATAAGTTAGTGTGGACCCAAGCATGTTAGCAGGCATTCCAGAAATTTAAAGAAGCTGTGGAGAACCCCCTGTGTTAGCCAGTCCAGATTGCAGCAAATAATTTGTTGCGCAGGTGGATGCTTTGAACCATAGAGTGGGGGCTGTACTTAGCCAGATTTCTTCAGAGGGGGAAGAGTGTCCAATGGTTTATCTCAGTCATAGGCTCCAACCCAAGGAGGAATGCTGTGCAGCTGTAGAAAAGGAATGTCTAGCCATAGTGTGGGCATTGCAGAAACGTTTATCTGTATAGTAGGAAATTCACTGTTATGACAGATCACAATGCCCTAATATGGTTAAACAGAGCCAACCAGCAAAATGCCAAGTTGCTACGATGGAGCCTAGAGTTGCAAGCATATGATATGTCAGTGCAGCACCGCAGTGGGAGTAGCAATGCCAATGCAGATGGGATCTCAAGACAGGGAATGGGGTAGGTATACTCAGACCTGACCCTCTCAAGCAGCGTTTCTCAAGGGTCACTTGAAAAACTAGCTTGAGTTCTCTGGGGGGGATGTGAAGGCTGCCAGCCTAGCCAGATAGGATTTTATACATAATTCTATCATTTGTAAATATGAATGTTGAATTACAGACTTGTTTTCTTAATTGAAAGAAAATACTGTGAAATATTGAAATACATCTTGTCTGTCCTTTGGAGTTGAAATTATTTCATGCCCGTCCCTTTGAAGTTAGAATTTTGGAGTCGATGAGTCTGGAGTGAAGCATCCTGCCTATTGTTTTAACTTAAGGAATAATTACTAGAGTTTACATATGGAATGTCTTTTATTGATGTAGTTTCCTGCAGGTGCAAGATAACAAGAATGTAGTATTTGTCAGCCTGGGAACCCCAGGAAAGTTGCGAAGAATGATGTAATGTTTATCAGAACTGCAATTTCAATTTAAACAGAGAGAACCAGAGATTATTAAGCATGTTTGTCTTGACCATCCAACTCACAGCACTGCCGGTTGTCTTATATAAGTTGTCTTAGACTTGTGTTTTCTTTTAGAAATAGCTAGGAACTATAAAGATTAAACTAAGTGTTTTTCTGTGATGGCAGGCCTTTGCTACTGTGTTATTTTAAGTATTTCTCTGTGATCTCTGAAATCTTGACTAGCACTGTGTAGTAAAAAGTATTATCTTGTGTTTTTATTATTTATTATTAAATATTTTAAAACCTTTCAACTGTGGCTGTTTTGTGTAGAGATAATGTAAGCTGTAGAGTACATTGCATATTTATAGTTTACTGTTCAGGTCACTCTAAATAAGCCTTGACTGTTTAGTCACAACTACCAGTTGGATAATAATATTGCACAGTAATAATTGGACACCCTTTTAAGGACCTTTGAGTAGCTGATAAGTATTACTGGGTGGTGGCAAGTGGAACTACTGTATAGTCTGGGAGAAAGGGACACAGCTGGAGAAACTGTGCCAGCCTTCCCTAGGAGTGTCTGTGTGGTTGTATAAACTCTTCTCAAAGTGCGCGCGCACGTGTGTGTGTGTGTGTGTGTGTGTGTGTGTGTGTGTGTGTGTGTGTGTGTGTGTGTGTGTGTGTGTGTGTGTGTGTGTGTGTTTCAGCTACTTGGGCAGGGACACGAAGCACCGGTTGGACAGAGAGGGTGCTAGAGGTTTTAGCTTGCCCACTAAGCTGAGATCTGGACTCTATAGCTATGCCAGTGGGGAGTCTTATTGGGGACTTAGAGAGCAAGGGAGTGACCAGCCCCAGACTGACTGTGATCTCTGTGTGCTGTTAAGGAAAATTGCACTTTACTGTATGCATTTGTTATCCTTTCCTCATATATGAGATGCCCTCTCTGGTGTTAGTGGTGAGAACTGAGGTTCCTTGATTACTGGGACAGGGCACAGGCATCACACATGGTATATGGGGGGTTGGGTGTATATGGTGGGGTATATGCTTGCATGAGGTGGGGAGATAGTAATGTCATGGGCTAGGGTGGGGGATTTGGGGTGGATACAGTGAGTGATTGTGAAGAGATAAGAGGTGCTGATGGTGGCTATGGAGAGGCAGGTAAATAGGGAGGTTAATCCCAGGAGGGTGTAGTGGAGATGAGACTGGGAGTAATGAGACATAGTGGGAGTGAGGTTGTGCAGTTAGAGGAGGTATTTATATTTGGTGAGGGTGTGAGTAGGAGATATGGGTGTGGATATTGAACTGGTTGGTGGGCTGGAGTGATGGGAAGTTGAAGGGCATGTGTAGATGGTGCTGATGGATGAAGGGAGGGTCTTAGTAAAGGAGATTACCTATAAAGTCAGAGTATGTAGGGGTGGGTGAAAATTGGGGGCAGGGTAAAGGGGGCAGAGTAAACCCATAGGACGAACGGAGCGGGCTGAGCCAGTCAGGGTCACTGAAGGAGATAGACTAAAATGGAAAAAGGTACAATATTAGAGCAAGTTGAAATAGTTTTACACTATTAACATGTGGTGTATGACAAAGAAAGATGACTAATCGTAGAGATGATAAATAGCTATGAAAAGTGTAAATATGTGATGACAGTTTCAGGTAATGGAAATGGTTATTGAAAGGGAAAAATGGTTGTAGCCGAATAACATCAACACGTCAAATGAATAGATTATGAATCCCACATTGTACACTGTCAGAGAGAAACTTTGGTTTATCTGAATGAATGAGGAGATAGTAAAAGAAATAAGTCTTTCATAATATTTTCAAAACTAATACAAAAGCAAGAATGTGCCTCTGCTGTTATCGTAGCTACCTAAAGCAGCCTGGTCAAATGTTACATAGCTTTTTATGGCCCTGTATACAATAGAGACTAGTCACTTGAAATGATTAATGAATATTCAAGATTTCTAGTTATGGACTGTGTCACATCCACATCAACATATGCTCTAATACTAATCCTGGACAAGATCTTTGCAGTTGGGATTCCACAAACCATTTATAAGAACTGCTAATGAACCCACTCTTTTTTATAATTCACAGTTCAGGCAGCACTGTTAAATTCAGTGAGTAACATACAGAAGATGACCCCAGTTTTGGCCTCAGGTAAGTAAAATCGGAGGTTGGCAGGGTGGGAGGTTGGCATTATGGTTAAAGTGTTTACCTTACAAACATAAGGTAAAGGGTTTGATTCTCACATGGGATAATTGGCTAGGCTTAAAATAATCCACAAAGCCGTTAGCCTAGTACTAATCTGTGAACCTATCTATTTGAGGTTAGCAAAAGGAAAACAAAAAGCGTTGCCAGTGTGCCGGATCAGTTATGGAATAAAGCCCTATATTACCAAGGGAAACAAGCATTGAGTATCCATCTAGGAAGGATGGGGTGAGACTAAGTGGCTAGTGTCAGCTTGCCCATCTCGGAAGGCAGGAAGTGATTCAGCCCACTGCTGTAGTGTCTTGTAGCAGAGGGAGAGGTCTTGTGTTGCAGCCAGACATGCCATACTCTGTGCAGGACCAGGTCACTGAGATGCTTGGCAGAGTCCATGGATTCAGAACATCTCATGGCTATTTTATTTTGCATTTGTTAACTATATAAATACACTGGTCTGAAGACTATTTTCAGGTTTTACCTAGGTCGCTGTGTCTTAGAAGAATTTTTTTAATTATATTTAACAGCAAAACTGACATCATTACACACTTAAATTAACATGATTAGAAATACAATACAGATGCTTTATGAGTTAATGAAAGTACATTGAGCTAAAAGAGCACAATATTTCAAATGGTTATAGAAAATTGTGAATAATCAGCCTAGGAGAATCGGAAAGAACCTCACCTTGGGCGGTAGGAGCTACAGATAAAAAGCAATATTTTCCACATTTGCAGAAAATGCAGTTCAGACACTTTGGCTACAGTGAGGAAAGACCTCATGATCAGCTAATTTGTAAGTCTCTAAATCGCTTGTAATTACTATGAGTGCAAATCAGTATTTTCCTTTAGTAATCACCTCAAGCAGCCAATGCATTACGGAGGCACAATTCGCTCTCCAACACACGTGTGCACACACACACACACACACACACACACACACACACACACACACACACATACACACACACACTTTGAGTTAACAGACCGTCCCTGATGTATATTCTTATTTTTGTCCCTGCCCTCATAATTCAAGGATCCCTACAGTTGGTCAATAATGCCAGAATTTAGAGTTTCATTGTTCCTATTATTTGTAAAGTGCATTGTGATGCTAGACCCATTGCTTTATTAAATTTTTAAGTGAATCCAAATAATAGTTTAAAACTTCTCCTTGATGTCATCTAGTTTTCCTCTTAGCTTTAACCCAAAGCCATAGGATGGCTGTATACAGCTGTGGTTACCCCTCCAGCACCACCACACAAGGACACATCCCCATCTATATGCAGCCACAGTGCCCCTCCAGCACCACCACACCAGGAGATATCCCTATCTGTATACAGCTACAGTACCCCTCCAGCACCATCGCACAAGGACACATCCCCATCTGTATACAGCTATGATACCCCTCCAGCACCACCACACAAGGACACATCCTCGTCTGTGTACAGCTATGGTACTCCTCCAGCACCACCACACAAGGACACATCCCCGTCTGCATACAGTTATGGTGCCCCTCCAACAGCACCACACAAGGACAAATCCCCATCTGTATACAGCTACTGTGCTCCTCCAGCACCACCACACCAGGACATATCCCTATCTGTATACAGATACAGTACTCCTCCAGCATCACCACACCAAGGCATATCCCCATCTGTATACAGCTATGATGCCCTTCCAGCAGAACCACAAAAGGACACATCCCAGTCTGTATACAGCTGTGGTACCCCTCCAGCACCGCCACACGAGGATATACCCCCATCTGTATACAGCTATGGTGCCCTTCCAGCACCACCACAAAAGGACACATCCCCACCCCTCTCAACTGGCCCTGTTTTTACAGAACTGTCCCGATGTTTCTCTTGTACATGCCCTATCCGTCACTCATGGACCATTGCAATCAGTGAATAATCAGGATATCAGAGTTTCATACTTTTTGTAGTATAAAAAATGCACCTTCCTCAGTTAGCCTAGTCAGTTAAGGCTGTGGCTTAACAAGTTGCTTTCTGTGCTGAGGGTACAGTGTCCAAATCTTCCTTTATTTTTTTTTCAAAGACTTAAAGGTAATATGCAAATGTATCTCCTGTGTCTAGTGCTGAAAGAGAGATAAAATAAGGACTGAAGTTGTTATAATGAAATTGGTAGGTGTATGTATATAGGTTCATAGCTGTATACTAGGCTAAAGACCACTGGGACCTTTATACATCCAGCCAAGCACCTCAATTATATCCTAGAGGTTATTTTAAGGGGTATGTGTAAGCCAGGACAAGATTTACAGGCTGTCTCTCTCCATTAGAGATATAGATGATAGACCAGGGGTGTATTTTCAGTTTCACATTTACTGGTCCAGGCTTCTCTTGAATAGGCTTAGGGAGGAGATGTCATTGCCTGTTCCAGAGAAGGATAGTTCACTAAAACACATACCAGTCCCTAAAACATATCCTGAAGTAAGAAGGTATTAGGATTGTAGTGAAAATACTTGTTAGAATGTTTCAAGGTTTGTTGTATAATTGTATAGGTAACTACAGGTGAAATAACTATTTAAATAAAAAGTGGCAATAGTAAACGTTAGTGCATTATTATTTATATATACACAGTAAGGTTTAATTATCGGTATTTTAGGTTCCAAATGGTGTCACTAGTTAATATTTGATTACAGAGTAACATTTTATGCCACGACTTTGCATTAAATGACTATCTTGGAGTACTAAATCATTACATTTCTTCCAGTTCTTCCACTGCATAGAGAACTGTAAGGACCACTTGGCATGTAGCTCTGATGCATATACATAAAAGAGGGGCATATGGCTTATAGAAAATATCAAAAATGGATAGTTGAGGAACTGATAAGGTTACTGTGTTAACCAGGCTATGAGGAATTGATATGTACTTATTTGTGCCCTAGGTAAAATAAAAGAAGGGAGATAAAGTAGGCCTGCATTATCAATATGGGAGGGGGTAACAGGCATGGAAGAACAGTACAGTTTGATTTACTGGCTTTTTGGATGTAATTACTGTGTTTCACTGTCAAATTACTTTTTTCCTGTTGCTTGGAGCTTATCAGTGTGTTTAGTCCCAGATGTTGTATGTGTTATTTGTCATTCCAGATTCCAAAGACATTTGAAGATGTTGCCATTAATTTTTCTGATGAAGAGTGGAAGATGTTGAGTATTCATGAGAAAGAACTGTATAAGGATGTAATGCAGCAGAATTACGAGAACATGACTTCATTGGGTAAGATAACCTGTGTCAGAGCAGTGGATACATGCTTTTCAGAAGGTATTTACAAATCAGAGTTCATTTAAATTAATGCTGTAATTTGGGTAGAATATGACAGTCAAATGGGTTTCATTAGACTGTGGACGGATTTTTGATTTAAAAAATGGTTGACAATGTTAGTCATACAAAACTGGTGGAAAATTATCTTATCAGGAACACAAGTAGTCTGCTGCATGCCTGTTCTAAAAATAGGTAAAAAACTGGATAACATCCATTTAAATGTTCTGACTCCGTTGTTACACTGCAGTAAACACAAAGTAAATCCATGTCATGTAGCATATAGCTGCCAGCTTTCATGCCCAGTACTCAGGTGGTCTCACCCTTGTAAAGATGCCCACCCTACAGTTGACTCATCACCCTATTCACTCCCTTTCATATTCTGCAGTAGCTCTGGCATTTAGGATATATTTCACTCTCTGACATACAATTCCTTGTTTGTCATCATTCTCCATGCATAAGATTGCAAAACTGTTCAGTAACCAACTGGTGTCACAGCGGGGGAGTGTCTAGCATCTGCTTTGAAAATGCATTTTCTCAGTGCCATGCTGAATTATGTGGTTTTCACATACCACAGAGGAAAGAGAGACAGCACCATGTGGGACTTCCATAATATAGTGCATTTCCTTGAGATACTGGAGGCTATAGACTCCACACACACTGAAATAAAGGCCCTGTCTTGCGAACTAGGAAGAAGGTGTGTGAACAGCAGAGGGTATCACTTCATTAACTGCCAGTCTGTGTGTTTCTTACCATCTAACATCTACATAACTTCAGCAGGCCACCCAGGTGGTTATCACAACTCCCACATATGAGACATGTGACCCGTGCCAACAGTTTGTGAGGGGTGACATCCCCAGGGGCATTTTAATTGTGATGCCAAATATGCCCTGGAATCCTGGCTGATGACACCTATCAGAAATCCATAGAATGAAGTAGACCAGGAATAGAGGTACTGTGTACTGCCAACAAGGCGTATTGTGAAGCATGTGTTTGGGCCTCTGAAGGCATGCTTTTGCTATCTGAATTCATCCAGAGGTGTCCTGCAGTATGATCCTGGTATTTATGAAAAAATTATTTTCAGTGTGCAATAATACACATCATCATACTTAGGAGATAGGTATGTAGGGAGGTGCAGTTGCAGGAGGAGCAGTCACCAGCACAGCTGGGACTGGGGTCTGTTCCAGATGAGGAGTTGATGGAGGAGCCAGCAGGGGTAAACATGCTAGACAGAGCTGGATGAAGTTTGCCATGGTACTAGCAAAGAGGAAGTGGCTTCCTCCCTGAGTGTGTGTGTCCCCATGAACCTGTACTCCCTGTATAGTGCATTTTCCAGAGCAGCCACAGGAACAGAGGCTGTGTCTGTGCAGAGTTTGAAAATCCTCCAGCACTAGGTGGTGGTGCCAAATAGAGAATTACATGTGAACACAGCAAAGTACAGTACTCTGTGTATGAATAACCTCGCAGCAGAAACATACATCATAATCAGATGTAGTAATAGTGGTGTTTGCAAATAAAACATTTAAATGCCATACCTTGTTCAGATGGATATGCAGGTTGAATTTGTGATGTTCCTGAATTACCCAGAGCAGACTGTTTTACTAAGATGGCCATTGCTTAATGGGGCAAGGGAAATTAAGTATAGTGTTACAGAAGAAGATTTCTACATACCTGGGGCATCTCCAGTGGATGTCCTTGCTATGCAATGAAGTTCTGCTCCACTGTCCAGCATCAGAGACCTTGTGGAGCTTTCACTGCCTCTTAGAGAGACCAGAAACTCCTCCATCTCTGCCAGAGGTGGCTTGAGTGTTGGCACACCTCTCATTGATCTGTCTCCCCATATCAGGTAGACTAGACAGCTTTGCTTTTTACAGCATGTGTAACGTGTTTGGCCTTGTGATGGATCATTAAGTACTGTCCTAGCCATTTACAGCATTAATGTCCACCACAATATTTCCAGACATGGTTTCATTAGGCCTGGTCTGATGAATCATGTCCAAAGAGCTGTTGACCATAGAGACTGAAGTGGCACCTTTATTCTGTGCCTCAGAGAATTGTATTTTATGAGTGGCTTTTTCAGCAGAGTTAGTGTTCTTTTTCTTATCCTTATTAAGCATTTCTGTGTAGGCAAGGAGAGCAGTGGTATTAGCATGGTGTTCATGACTGCTCCCAGCAACCTCTTACCATACTGTTGCCCCCTTATACATATGCCATGCTGCTGGTGATATGTCGATAGTTTCATTTGTCTGTCCAGACAGTTTACCTAATCTCAATCCCATAACATTAGTAATAAAATGCCCCCACCCCAACATCCTCAACATTTCCATTCATCACAGAGGTATAAGTGTTTCCTACCATTGTTAACAAGACTTGCACATGTGCTGTAGGTGGAACTATACAACAGGCAAATGGTTTGGGACAAAATGCTGTACTAGACCAGCGTAAATGTGTTAATATATTCCCCGAGTACTTGCTGATGAGTATGTTTTCCTCATTAGGCTTAACAATCCTTTAGCACAACACTTGCCTTGTGATGCATTACTATTCCTGCCATTCCACAATTCATAAAAGTAACGTCAGAGCTAATTTATTTTGTATTCAAGTAACAAAGCAGCAGTCTGGAGCTCTACCTGAAAAAGTGAAGAAGAAAAAAAGTAGCATTTACGTTATAGAAGCTGGGATTTGGCATATTTAGGCAATCCGAGTGTAGAATCACCTGTGGCAATTTTTCAGCTTGCAGCACTAGGATTTCTTCTGTAGAGCAGTCAGGGTTACTGTCTTTCCTTATGCATATATTATGCAGATTTGGGTGTCTCTGCATGATTAGGCAAATGAGGCTCAAATACCTAAACTCATTTCTGTCTCTAAATCACTCAGTTTGTGTGTCTTGCTTACTGCCTAAACTTTGCTTTCTGCATTGCATCATGCACATACCCAAGCATCTGTGGACAGCACTGCAAATGCATAGTTCACCCTATGGCTCCAGAGGGGTATATGTAAATCCACATCTTACTTAATGGAAATAGAGTCCAAGTACTGAGTGCTGTATTCATGGCATATAAACAGCGACAGCACTGTCATGACATCTCACAGCCCAATGTTCAGTTATTGGAATACGGTACATACTGTCCCATCACAAATGATTTACCCATGGTTATAGGGCAGTTGGTAAATGGTAGTGCAGATATGGTTGTGAGATACCAGACATATTTCTCTGCTAATTCTATGAGAAAAGTTATGTCTTCTAAAAGTGAGGGAACTGCACATTTCAGCTACCAGAGGTGATATATGGAAGAAATAAAAATATTCCTCTACCTTCTACACTATAACCGCAGCCAGTGGCTACTGCAGTAGGCTGTGAGATACAGCCCCATTTCTACCCTTTAATTCTGACAAAAAATAGATGAGAACACCAGTATAATGACCATTTAAGGCTTCTACATGACTTCTTCTTCTTGCTGCTTCTTTGCCTACATGATCACACAGAGCTTCTGGAAGGCACGTGCACCAGTGTTCACTGCTTTTCCTTGTCAGTAGTATGTGGTGTTATTGCAGAGCCTGCAGCAACCATATGTTATATATTTCATAAGTTTTCCATCTCAAAATAACTTTTACCTACTGTTAAAGTATTTTAATGAGCTTCAGGCCTCTTTATACAACAAGGTAAACAGTACTAGGTTGGCTGAAATTGTGTCAGTCATGTTTCTGAATCCCAGGTAGACTTCAGTTAACTGTGATTTGTCGTACTGCCTCACTTTTTATTTTCGGTGCAGAGGTCAGGAAACAAACAGCCAGAGCTAAAAAGGTAAATAAAAATTTCTGTCCTTCAGATGGACATTTTTTTGAGGTTGCATTGGCCCGAGCTGTTTTATATATTAGCAGTTAGCTCAGAAATCTCAGATTAAAACGTGCTGCAGTGTTTTGTACTACCTTTACTCTTACTGTTTTTTGTTTACTAAATATGGATGCAAACTTACTATTACATCGTGTTAGTATATGGGGGCATGTATTACAGTCTGACTGCAACAGTATCGTAGGTAGCTGCTGCCGCTGCTGCTGCTACATAGAATTAACATGATCAATGCTGCATTTCACTGTGATTCACCAGTGAAATGTCATGGATCATTCCTAGCCATTAATTGATTTGTTTAGTTGAATAAAACCAACAAAAAGTTGATTTGTTTTACTTAGGTGCTTTCTTGTATTTTCTCTAACAGTTCTTAGTTTATTTTGATCATGTATTGAAGTAGGCAAAAAAGTCTCACCTTAGTTGTCCAAATATTAATGTTTTTGGAAAAACTGGGCTGGGTGTACGAACAGAGAACTGTCTGATTGCAGAAAACCTTGCTGGTGTATGAGGAGAACATGTAAGCTTGAGAAATGGAATGCATCTAATGACCAAGCATTAAACTTAATTGAGCACTGCTACTCATGAATGTAAAAGGCAGATGTCAGACTTTAAAATGGTACGGTTGAAACAACCACTTGTTTACTTTGCATATATATTAAAGTTAGAATATCTCAGCACACTCTAGTATTCAGGTTTTAGTGGAAAATGTTTGATCTGAGGTTGCTTTTTCCTTCTTCCTCAACAGTTGGGTATACTGGATTTAAAATGGATCTGAGTTCTGCATTTTAGACTAGACTTTCAGCTCCAATGCTCAAGCTAATCCCATTCCCGTAATGCACTGCAACCAGTCCTTCTGATCTAATTTGCTTCTTTGTAAGACAGATGTGGTCTCCAGGCAGGGACGGCCTTTGGTTGTCTGGTGCCCTAGGCAAAAGGGCTCATCAGCGCCCACCCACACCACCCAGTACCCCATCCTGGTCCACCTACACTATCCATATTACTTTTTTCTTTCTTTTTCTTACAGTTTGTCGTACCTTTCAGTTCTTCCTATATTCCTTCAACATATTTTAAAGAAACCATTTTTACTACAAAAATAAAAAATAAATAAATAAACAAATACTGGAAAAGCACCCCTACTAGAGTGATGCCCTAGGCAGCTGCCTAGTTGCTCTGTGCCTAAGGCCGGCTATGTCTCCAGGGCTCGGTGCTCATTGCAGTATTTCGTACAATGACAAATGTGCCTTTCTTCATTTTCTGTTAAAGGTGCCGTTTGTTCCACGTGGGTAGTACCTACCTTGATTTTCTTCCTCTTAACCTTTCTCAGGTTTATTGCTTTCTCTTGGTATTTTTATCTTGTAATTGGCAAATTCCCACCAGTTCCCCCCGCTTCCCTTTAGAACGCAATTCAACAACAACAAAAAAATGTGATGCCAAATTGATAGATGTGGATCAATATGGTTTTGTGGAGGGGAGGCAAACATTTGGCAACATAAAGAGAACAGTGATGATCCAGAGGGAAGCAGAATGTAAGAAAATACCACTGTTGCTGATGGGTCTTGAATCATAGAAAGCATTTGACAGAGTAAGCTGGGATTTTATGAGCAGAGCAATGGAAGCATATGCACTCCCTCATAAAATTATAAGGTTGATTAGCAGGGTATATGAAGGCTCGGAGGTGAAAATTAAAGTGGGTGAGGTCCTCTCTGATAATCTCTGCTTGAGCAGAGGAACCAGGCAGAGGTGTCCTCTCTCCCCATTGTTATTTGCATTATATTTAGAACCATTGGCAAAGAAAATAAGAGACTCAGAAATTCAAGAAAATAATTGGTATAGTAGTCACTATTTTATACCTGACAAAACCAGAAAGAGACATTACTGTGTTGTGGAACATACTGAGACTGTTTCATACCGTTTCAGGATATAATTAATGAAGCAAAAGCAATAGCGGTAAATTATGTACCCACATATGAACTGATTCAGCAATATCCATATTTATGGGGATATGAT
The DNA here is from genome assembly GCF_019279795.1 of Protopterus annectens. Taxonomy (NCBI): domain Eukaryota; kingdom Metazoa; phylum Chordata; order Ceratodontiformes; family Protopteridae; genus Protopterus; species Protopterus annectens. The sequence goes on along the minus strand of NC_056726.1, from coordinate 1,232,620,918 downwards.
AAAATTAAGTATTTAGGAGTAGGGATTAAAGTTATACTAGTGTGGTAGCTAAGGATATGTGGGAACAGACTAAACAAAAGATAATACAAAAATTGAGAAAATGGAAGCTCTGTTATATGGATATTGATAGTAAGATACAGCCAGTTAAAATGTTTTTAGTCTATTTAGTCTTATACACTGGTCAGACATATTTTTACCAACCAGAGGAAAAGTTGTGGATAGCAATTAATAAAGAGCTGAAGGATTTTATCTTGGAGGGGACAATGGCAAGAGTCAAGTGGGATAAGCTTATTCTTCCAGTAGAACGGGGCGGATTGGAATTACCCAAGTTGAAGGGGTATTTCACAGCAACACAGTTAAGGCTCCTATACATAGCACAAGCAAAAAACTATAATTCAAAGTGGAAAGAGATGATGATGAAGCAGGGGGGAAGGTAAAGTAACAGGAAGAGTCTGAGATTTTGGATGCAGGCCTTTAAGGAGAATAACAATATCATACTGAATGTTATATTCATAAAGTAGCAGAAGGTCTACTAAGAACTAAGTCAACATGGGAGTAGAGAAAGGAGATTCTAGCAATGGGGATGATTGCAATTAGGGATACAGACAACAGGCAAGAGGGGATGGGAATGTATTAGAGAAAATTGGCAAAGGACCCACGGTACTGTGAGCAAATAACTAGAGAGGGAAAGGTAATAGAATGGGAAGATGCCAAGAACTTATTTGGACTGCAGGCTAAAGATTGCCTTCCATATCAAGGATTGATATCAGAGTATAGACAAATAAAAAAACATGGGGGTCCTAAACAAAAGACCAGCAATGGTAGAGTTATTAGTAGAATGTAGAACAAAACTTGCCATATAGAAAGGAATAATTAGTAGAGCATATAAAATATTGCGCAATTACTATAAGAATTGATCAGAGGAGGTTAGGGAGGACTGGGAAGAGAGATTAGATAAGCAATTCACAAATAATCAGTGGAGGGATATATGTCATCTCCTAGATTTTTTTGCATATTTGAAGATTTTGGATCTTTCCTGGAAGTGCTTACAAGGGTATTTTTATACTTCAAGCAGACTTCAAAGAATTTTTCCTCAGGTAGACAGCAAATGTTGGAAGTGTAATAGGGAGAAAGAGGTAACTGGGAACATATTTTCTGGGTCTGTAATGAGTTGGTAGAGTTTAAAGACTCCCTGCAAACTCTGTTGAAGATGCTGGTTGACCAAGTTGGAGTTTCTAGGGAAAAGATTTTTGATACAAAGTCTGAATTGTCTATGCGTGTTAAGGCCTTGCTGAGTCTAATTATGATGGCTGTCAAAAAAGCAATTACTAGAAAATGGAAGTCAAAGTCTAAACCAACTTTAGTAGAAGTATTGAAGTCAGTAACAGAGATAAAACAACTGGAACTGGGATCTTTAGAAAAGAGTAGGAACAAATTATTTTGGAAAAATGGGAACTGTGGGATCGATATATGCAGAGGAGAAATGAGGTTTCAAAGAAGGTAGGATTTGAATGAGCTATGTAATGGTTGACTAACAATGACTGGATATGTTAAAAGTGAGGTGTAATGTGTGCAGCTACAGTTGTGTTGCACGGTTTGGAATGTATAATGTTTGCAAATGAGATTGTGTTGCTATGGTTTATTGTCATTTATGTAAATGTAACATGGCCTATGTCATGCATGATAATTTAATAAAGATGTTTCTTGTTTAAACAAAACAAAAAAGACATATTTTTACATATACATCTATATTGTTATTTATATTTCCTTCTAGTTAGTGTTAAGTGAGGTTACTCTTCCTTGCTGCTGTGATGTTCTTTCTTTGCAGGATATTTGACAAAGCCTGTGGACACAAGATACCAGCCTAAGTCCCGCATGTCAGGTTTGTATATTCTTTGGGTGCGGCTCATTTGGACGAGGCTTGAGAGCAATGCTCTTCAAGCAAACCTCGGGCCATCTCAGGCAGACAGTCCAAACTTATTTTATAGGGCCTTTTCCATGCCACTAGCAGAGAACTGGCCACTTTATTGCCAGGCTCCCATCAATCCAAGTAATCATCAGGCAAACCATCAGAGAAACACAGAAGGGAGAAACTCATGGAAAAGGAGAAGGAACTTGAAGGTGCCAAGGAGGCGTGCAAAAGATTTCCACATCCTATAGCAGTTCCTGGCCTAGTTCTGAAGGTTTTGCAACCTTCTGACCTGGCTAGTCCAACCTTTACTCCAGGCTCAGATCAAGCTTGGATCCAGTCCTCAACCACTACCACCATCACCCCCCCCCCCCCCACCGAGTAAAGTACAACCACTGGAGCTCTAGACCACCCTAAGCAGCAACTTCTTTTAGATTGGTGTGGTCTTCAGGGAGACTCACAGAACCAAATGTCGATAAAATTATGATGAATTTCCTAAAGACCCTGATTCAGCTAGGGATTGTTCCCAATTCCTGTTATTCTGGGGATTGTTGAACTGTTGCTTTCCACTCCCTTTTTTTGCATTTCCTTCTCTGATCTGACCTTGGGATCAGGTAGACTTGGATCTGGGTTCCCTTCATATAGTACCCCAGTCAGAGCAGATAGTCTTTACCTTGTTTGACTCCAGCTACACCAGATATCAACAGGTCTCACAGTGAAATGTCTGTGATTTTGTCCAGGGGTCAGAGTCTACTCCAAGACCCTCAAGGCATCTCTACCCCTCTGGGCCTCAACCCTCAACAGCTTAGCACCAACATCAGCTTTGCTTCTGAGCCAAGCTACCTCATGTGAGGAGCTTCTGTTGGGCCTGATTTGTCATTGGTTTTGAAGGCTTTTGAAAAGATTCTCTCACATTTGGGAGAGGAGGGGCCCTGCTCCCACCCAGATCCACCCAGAACTTTTCTACTTCAGGTTTTTCAGTTCCCCTTCATTCTCCATCCTTGGGACAGTCATACTGAACTTGCCTCAGGCAAACCCAGCTTTTAGGCTCCTCAGTGCTTCTGGTTCTTTCCAGGACACTTAACTTATGGAGGAATACAGAAAACGTCATTATAAAAGGAGGCATTTGGACTCCCCACAGGAATTTCTTACTGACTTTTTTAAAGGGGAAGGGTCCTCAGGGTCTCCCTTGAAAAACATTTCCTTCAGGGATCTCCTTGAATTGCTGAGGACAATAGGGTAGTTAATCCACCAACACCCTTTCCTAGGAGTAGTCGGTGTTCCTCAAGGCATTTGGATCTGGTCCTTTTACATTCTGGGTGCATCCCCCTGTGGATGACTTAGTCAACATTGTCTCCAGTGGGCTTGAAAAGAGAAAAACATAGTGGAACCAATTCCCTGTAAGCCAGACAAAATGTTAGCCTCCCCCAAGGACAGAGCACACTGGAGTAAGGGGACCCTTGTGGATGCTGCTGTGGTGGCAGCTGCACTAAGATGCAACAAACTGAGGAAATTTCCTATGTCTGTCCCTACACAGGGAGTCTCAGGCATTCATTAGATTCAGGAAGCGAGTGTACACTTGACATTCACTGTATGTGCACTGAACTACATGGCCCACCTGAATTGTTTTTAGATGGATTTTACTAAGGAGGTCTCCAAATCTTTCTCTGGTGCCACAACTTTAGAGTACAAGAAATTGCTGGAATTACAGCTATTGACCATGCAATCCAGTTCCAATGTTTCCATTTGCTTAGGGTCCAATGACGCTGAAAGTACATTGACAGCAGCAGGTACCAGCACTGTTATTCACTACCATGTATGAATGCATCTGCATGACTTTATGGAAAACTTCAACTTGTCTTTTTTGAAGACCATTTTTGATGTATCTACCCTCTTTGGACCTAAAGAGTGAACAAGAGTGGCAAGCTTTTTCTGTCATCTGAATCCATTTTTCCACCTTGCAAAGGTCCTTTTCCCATACCAGAAGGGGGAAATGCTTGTGGTTTGATAATTCCCAGGGTGTTTGCCCCAGACACTCCCAGAGACAGTGCCCTCAGGGGCAGAGGGGAGAAATCCAATGAACATCACCCTAGAGGCAGCGGTGGTCTGCAGTACCAAGGATTTCAAGGTGCATTCACCGACAAGCCCTTTCAGCATTCCAGAGTGCTTGCCTGACTGTACTACTCCAGAGGCAGTTGGTGACACTTGTCTCTGCACCTGCATGCCTGGACAGCCATCACTCAAGACTTCTGTGTGCTGCGAGTCATAACCAAAGGCTGTTTTATTCCCTTTCTCTTTCTCTCTTCCCCAAATTTAAGTTTAAAGTCCCTTCCAGATGTTCCACCCCAGCAGCTCTAGTGATCTCTAAGTTGCTAGACAACTGAGTTATCCAGGAGGTCCCACCAGACCAGAGAAGATCTGGAGTCTATTCATGGTTCATCTTAGTTCCAAAAAAGAAAAGGGACCTCAGGCCAATATTGGACCTTAGTCAGTTAAATACATCTCTGAGGAAGTATCTATGTTTCCACCTAGGAGCAGTCATTTTCAATTCACAGCACTGTCCTTTGGCCTTAACACAGCCCTGCAGGTGTTGACCAAGTGCATGGTAGTGGCAGCTGCGCATCTCAGACTGCAGGGTTTGTGGGTGTTTCCTTCTATAGATGACTGGCTTATAACAGCTGCCATGAAAGACTTCCTCATACAAGCCAGAGACTCCTTACTCCTCATGTGTTCATCCCTATGAATTATAATCAGCTGGGAAAAATCCACACTGGGACCAGGTCAGCCATCACTACACCTGCAAGCTTCTCAGGTGTTGCTGTACAAGCATCCGCCAACTCATTTGATTCTTCATATTTTGGAATTCATGGCGACATCGATCACCATCATACCTCATGCCATAAGAGTCCTTCAGTGGATTCTTTTTGTCCAGTGGTCCATCTTCTATCAGCCAATGAATTATCTGGTCAGACTCACCCCAGTCTGCATATGGCATATTCACTGATGGATAACATTTCCACTGGTTCCTTAGGCCACATTTTTGTCTTTCCCTCACCATGGGTCATGGGGACTACAGATGTATCCCTTCTGGAGTGCGAAGGCAATTCAAAGGAAGGGTAATCCAGAGGACATGGCCCCAAACAGAATCCAATTTTCATATTGATTTTCTGGAGATGCTGGCTATTTTGCATGCATTGCAGGCTTTTCAGGACCAACTCCCTACAAGTGTGATTGCTGTTTAGATGGACAGTATATCAGTTGTCTGGTACATCAGTAAGCAAGGCAGAACCCATTCCTATCCCCTATGCCAGGAAACCATGAGGGTTTGTCAGTGAATAGTGTTTTCCAGGTACTACTTGCAATGCACATTTCTAAGAAATCCAATATTTTAGCAGACAGATTGAGCAGATTGATCCTTCTGCCACATGAGTGGTCTCTCAATCCATCAGTGGAATTCATGATCTGCAGTCGCTGAAGCCCACCTTGCTACAATCTGTTTGCAACCCCATCCATTACCAAATGCAGCAGGTTTTTCATGCTGATCCCGCAGAAGGACAGTCCCCGAGGGCCACTCTATTCCATACTTGGTCCCCAGTACTTCTTTAAGCTTATCCTCCCAATCTAACTGAATAGTCATATTCCTTCAGAAAGTGGCCTGGTGCATGACATGAGTGATTCTCATTGCCACTTTTTAGCCCCTGTCAAGTTTGGTTCACCTTTCATTGGCCTTACTTAGTTCACCCACTTTGGATCCTGGATCATAGTCTAGATCTAATCTCTGTCAATCTGACTGCTTGCTTTCTTCACTTCTTATGATGGCTAGAAGTTCCACGATTTCTTCTGATGTTGGTCACGTCCTTTTCTCTTCTCAAAAGCCCTCCACCAGAACTAAGTTGAATATATTTTCGATCTGGGCTTGTTCCAAGGGACTGGACCCCTTTTCAGCTCCACTTATCTCTATTTTGTAGTTTTTGGCAGGTTGTTTTAAATTGGGGGCAGTTACTCTACAGTTAATGTCTAATTTTCATGTGGGTGAACAACGTATCCCTATTGCTTCCCTTAGTCTTTCGTAAGCCTTCTTGAATAGTACCTTTTTGTCACGTCCACCATTGACAGATCAATGCAGTGCAATTCGTAAAGCAGAAGAATGCAATAGATAACTATGTTTATAGCAGTGAAATGCAATTCACAAAGCAAGGCTATTCTGTAACAATAGAAGGTAGAACAATCTTAAAAGATAAGAAATTACTGTAATATGCATGCAGATCATTGACAGACCAAAGGAAAAAATAGAGAATAAAAAAGGTGTTATGTTTTTACATAAGATTGTCTCAGTTGAGCTGCAGGCAGCGTTCTCACATCACAGCAAAAAGTTATCTAGTTTGCTTCATATGTGGGGTACCTTCTGTGTGGAGTCTCATTTTCCTACCAATCTTTGTGCAGGTTTTTCAGGGTGCTTTGGTTTCCTACCGCATTCCAAAGACTGGACACTCTAAATTGGCCATAGGTGCGTGTGTGGATGTGTGTGTTACGGAAGAACAACCATGGCAGGGCTAACCACTGAGTGGTGTGAACATGATTGTCACTATTGATGTGACACCTCGACCCCATGTGAAGAAATGAGAAAGAGGAGGTTATGGATGCATGGATGTGAACAATAATGGGGTTAAATACCAAACTGCTGATAATTCTGAAGCAAGAGTAATTGCACAAGGTAACTTTTGAATTAACTGGAGAAGCTGAAATATTACAACATCAGGCTGTTGTCATACAAGTGTATGCCAGTCAGATGGCCTAGGGTAGTATTACATGAGGGACTTTCCATAGCGTATGGACATATATCGTTGACAGACACAAAAATGTTATTCACAAATATTTTGCACAAATAGAAGAACTACAGGTTTTTGTATATGGGTATGAAAAATATTATATCTACATATATGGATGCCATTTGTTAGTGGAATCCGATAATAAGTCACATCTGAGCATCTTTCAGAAAGCAATATATCAAGCTCCCATAAGATTACAGAGGTCACTACTGAGCTTCCAGAAATGTGATACTACTGTGACATATAAAAATGGAAAACAGATGCATTTTGCTGATGCTTTCAGCCAAACATACTTGTAAGAAGAATCTGTAACCCTGTAAACGATGTTATAGTCAGTTCATACTAGATTATTTTAATAGTGACAGCTGAGAAATGTTTATAGTAACAGAAAGTGTTGCATTTAGTCATCTGTAAAGTTTGTGACACTCTCAGGGGTTTGGAGGCTGTATAAAAAAATAAACGTTTCCTGTTGGGGCAGAATAATAGGGACTGTAAGAATTTTAAGAACTGTAATAACTCAGATAAATGTCTTTATCTTTTAATTACCCAAAGCTGTGCTGAAAAAGTAACAAATATCTCATTTTGTCCTTTTATGTGCTAGCCTTCTTGTGCTTTTCAAAATAAAGGTCTGCACACTCTGTATGACTGATAAAGATGGTTTATTATGCAGTAGCAGCATACAGTGGAGGTAAATGTAGTCATAACAATATCCGAACAAGTCTTACTGTCTGATATAACAGTGCTGATCTCCTGAAATAAACTGTAGTAACTGAACTCAGAATTGTTCATCTTCTCTGTAATGGCAGAATTAATACAAACTGTATTGCTTTCTGTAATTTGTGAACCGCTGGACATTTGACTTGATTTCTGTATCCAAACAGAACCAAACTTCTGTACAGAGTTCCTGAGTATTGCTACCAAACTAAACTCCACTTAATCTCATGAATATCAGTAATGAACTGAACTGCAGTGACTGCTGTGTTCTCCAAACTGAACTGACTTCTATCTAGAAAGTATCTCTCATACTAAAACCCTCTAAATTTCCTACGACTTCTGCATGCCTCTTTAACTTTAGTTCCCAAGCCTTGTACTATCTAAAGAAGCTCTGTTTATCTGCAGTCTGTCAGCATAGTTAATTCTTATGAGTACTTCAGATTGAAGATTATTTCTCTGAGTTCATTTGTATCCTTCACTGAAACATTATTTTCTATTAAAACTACACATTAAACTGCATGTAAAATGTGAAGTATAAGATGAAGATATAGGCCTGCTTTAATATGTCTACATTTCTAGGTCTTTGCAAAGAGAATACTGTATCTGTGTCTAAGAAACTACATTTAAGTGAAACCTGATCTAACAACTCCTCCTGAGATGCCTGAAAAGGGATCTACGTATTTCTGCAGTTACCTAAAAATATGAAGTATAAAATGAAGAATTGTATTTATGGAGGATTTATTCTGGCAAATATATCTTACAGGGATGAAAATCAAAAGCTGGATATGGTCATATGAAAGGAAATATGGATTAAAATAGAGTGATTTAGATTAAAGTGGTTTACTAAGGGGTGGAAGGTATACAGAAAAAGAATCATTAAAAGAAGACAGGATTACTGTGATTTGGTTAGTGATGTTAGAGCACGAATATATGTTGGTGTGATGTTAACCTTCTCATCATGAACTGGCACAGTGATACAAGTAAGACATTAAAAAGAAAACATATTTCCTCCATTTATATACGTAAACTATATTTATAAAGGATAATAATACATAGAAATAGTGTTATTGTGGCCTTGTGGCCATCATATTTTACAAACTGAAAAAGTGTGCCAGTATAAATGATTATAATCTGGTCTCCGATCATAAATAGGAAGTTATGTTTTCGAGACATGGACAACAAGAAATTTAGCTTGAGATCAAAGCATGGTTTCTGGGTATATAACTTTCCCCAACCCCTAACTTAATTCAGTTATCTCTTCCAGAATTATTACAGTTCAATCTTGGTCATACCCACTTTGATGCCATATGGTTAGCCACACCTCCTGCGGCTGCCTTTGGTCATGTGAAAAGGTAGCAATCCTACGTATACATGCCAAAACGTAAACACGCACACACAATACGGAAAGGTTTCATACTTTCTGAAGTACTTGAATCACATATTTTTTAGCAGAATGTTTTGAAAAAAATCAGCTTCCCTTTCCAATGTAGAACATGGTAGATAATGAACAAACAAGTTTTTTCCAGAACCTCAGTATTTTTCTTTTTCTCCACTACATTGTGACCACAAATCAGAGGGATGGCGCATGTGAGGACACTTCTTCCCCATGTAAAAAGTCACGCTTTTCTTGTTTTGCAGTTAAGTTTCTACTGGAAGAGGTCATGTTATCTTTATCTTAGAGATCAGCACGTGCTCGCACGCACACACACACACACACACACACACACACACACGCACACACACACACACACACACACACACACACACACACACACACGCGCGCGCGCACACGCACACACACAAACACACACCCGCTCTCACCTTCATCACCAGTCACCAACTGAAATACTATAAAAGTGTATGTCAGACTGTCATTAACTACAAGTACAACATCAGATATGTTCAGTCATTCATACAGGTTGTGACACCCCAACACTGGCCCAGTAATCAAAGAGCCTCATACCTCACCACTGGCAACAGTGGGGGACATACACACTGAGAGGGTGACAAGCCATAAACAAGCTATACAATAGAATGAGGAAACTAGTACAGAAAAGAGTAAAATCCCAAGAAGGGAAGACATCCCTGATCAGTATCAGCAAGAAACTATGATCCCTCATAAAGTCATCCAAGGAGAGCTTTGAAAGAAAGATTGCCAAGAACTCCAAAGATAACCACAAGGCACTCTTTAGCTATGTCAAGAATCTAAGTGGCAATGCTCAGATCTGCTCGGAGTTAGTGCAGAATGGCACAAAATACACTGAACCGACTGATATCGCCAACATCCTGGCAGATAGGTTCAGTGCAAACTTCACCCCCGTCTCACCCCCAAAAGGACCCATAGCCATACCAGAAGAATGTAGAGTCCCTGAAATCACAGACACTCAGGTTAAAACAGCCCTCTCCAAAGCCAAAAACACAGCATCAATGGGACCGGACGGTGTCCCAGGCTGCGTCCTACACAAGCTCAAAGACGAACTAACCCCTCACCTAAACACACTGTTCAAACTCAGCCTCTCCACAGGCTACATACCCATAGAGTGGCGCACAGCAACAGTTATTCCGCTCCACAAAGGTGGAGCCACAACAGACCCCGGGAACTATTGCCCTATAAGCCTGACTAGCTTGGTGTGCAAGGCTATGGAGCATATCATCATGGAACTCATTAACAGAGACATTGGGAACCTCCAAACACTGAACCCTACCTAGTTTGACTTTGTTAAGGGTAGGTCATGCTTCCTAAAGCTGGTGGACTTCTTTGAGACAGTTACCAAGGCTATAGACGAGGGAAAGGTGGTACACACAGCTTACCTAGACCTCGCTAAGGCCTTTGACACCATTTCCCATTCTGGTATTATAGACAAGCTCACCAGCCAGAACATAAACCCCTACGTGACAAGATGGGTTGCCAACTGGCTCATGGACAGAACCCACATGGTGAGAGTTGCGGGAGCTAGGTCTGACTCTAAACCGGTTACAAGTGGCATTCCCCAGGACTCAGTCCTAGGACCCCTCCTGTTCGGCATATACTTCTCAGAGGTACAGGCAAACACAGGAGGACCATGGCTGACCAAGTTCACAGACGACTGCAAACTAGGGCCTATAATTGACACTCCGGCTGACACAGACATCCTCCAAAAGGGTCTCACTGAGATGGATACCTGGTGTCGAAATCATGGCCTCAAGCTAAATGCCAAAAACTGCAGTCCTCCCCTTTGGAAAAAACAAAGTACTCACAAACTACCACATAGGTGGTAGTCCCCTAAATACGGAGGACGTAGTAAGGGATCTGGGGACCCAAGTAGATAGTAATCTCACCTTTGATAATCACATTGCCAAAGTGGTTAGAAAATCCTTCTACATAGCCCACTTAATCATAAAAGGGTTCTCATCCAGATCAAAAGAGGTCATTGTGCCCCTCTCTACTCATCACTCATTAGACCCATCATAGAGTACAACGCCCCATTTGGGATGTACCTTACAAGACACCTGCAACAGCTGGAAAGACCACAGAAGTACCTCACCAAGAGGATCACTGGCCGCAAACAGATTCCCTATGCAGCTCGACTGAAGAAACTCCAGTTGTACTCGGTCGCATACCGCCTACTCAGAGGTGATCTCTGCCTGACATACAAGGCCATGTCCAACCCAGAATAGATGGACATGCTCCACCTAAAGAAAACCTTATCCCCTCGAGCCACACGCTCTAGGGATCTAAACCTCACCACAACAATAAATAGGACGTGCTAGAGGGATAGATTCCTGTCCCAGAGACTTCCCATGCTTTGGAACAAGATCCCAATCTACATAAGGGAGAGCTTCTCGCTAACACTCTACAAAAGAAACCTTGACGAGTGGATGGGAAACAGAAAGTTTACCTCGGGGATCACTTCAGTGGCTCTGCTGGACAGAGGCACAGGGGGTGGCGAAAGCCAACACATTCTGGCTAGGCTTATAAATGCCTTCGGGCAGATAGCCTAGTACCAACCTATGAACCTATGAACAAGAAAATACTCAGTAAATAATCACATTTACATCAGAGTTCAAAATCACAGGAAATATTTAAAACAACATTGCTGGACAGTCTCAAATAAATAAAGAAGACGCCTAAGCTATACTTCACTATATTCCTGTCTGAATCTACGAGAAATTACTGTACCCTAGATGTTCATCGTGTTTCACTGCTGCAGTCATTACACTTGGGTTATCCTGCCTGCAGTCGGCCAGAGTTCCAAAGTCTTGGTCTGGCGTCAGTTGCTGTCACCTCCTCCCTGACGTCAGTGCGTCAGGGGTATATAAGAAGCAGCCAACGCCATTTTCTTCAGTCTTTCTTGCCGCACGGTGCCCGAAGCAATAGCTGTTCGCAAGTGCTGGTCAGCCGACTCCTGAGATATCAGTTTCGATTTTCAGATCCGAAGTCTTCAATAAAGCTAAGTACCCCGTTGGGGAAACTTTTTCTTGCCTCAGACCGATGTCAGTAAAAGTTAATAATTGTATTTCTTGTGGGAAGCAAATACCTCATAAGGATTTCCATTCTTACTGTATTCCATGCCTAGGCCCAGATCACGACGTCACTAGTTGCCGGTTTTGTGCTAGATTTAACAAATGCACTATTAAACGCCGGTTTGATTTTGCTCGCCATTACTTTGGCCGAAGGTTTAATTATATCATGCTGTCGGAACAACCGACGACCAGAATTCACAAAAAATGCAAGGATAAGGATAAGGACAGGCATCCTAGGCCCAAAACTGACAACGAAGCTTCTTCTAGGCCAGTCGCCGGTTCGCCGGTTCTCAGTGAGGCTCTTTCGCAGCCCCTGACACCTGCTACCTCAGAGCCGCAGGCTGCGACCGACTCCCACATGGAGTTGCCTAGGCCTCTGGATACTCAAGGTGTTGGGCCAACAGAGACTAACCCTTCAGATAGGTCCGGAGCCGCTGAGCAGGCATCGGCTTCTGAGGGTGTTTTCAGACCTTCACAACTTACCATTGCATCTACAGCTAAGTCTAAAACAACATTAAAGACAAAGAAGCAAGTACAGTATTCACCTGGACAGGCCTCCATGCCTAAAAAACAGATGCTCAAAATGGCCGAAGACTTAATTACTCTGATCAGGGGTTTCCATCCCCCTCCTGATAAAAGGCCTAGGCAGGATACATACTATGATTCCTCTGACCAGGTTTCAATATATTCTGATTCCTCTTCAGACAAGGGATACTCTTTACCCCCCTATGAGGACTCTGATGCTGAAGAATCAATTCCTTCAGCCTCTCCTCCTGAGGATTACTCTTTTGGGGAAACTTTACATACCATGAGGGAGCATTTCCATTGGGAGGGCCAGGATTACTCAGAATCCAAGAAAAGGCTCAGAGACTTTCTTTTATTGCCTCAGCACAGGCCCCTTGCTATCCCGCCAGTGTTGGATATTGTGGACGATGTGTTCTCAGAATCCAGTTTAAATCTAGATTCTTTACCCCCTGCTCCAGTCAAGCCAGACAGGTACTACAGAGTACCTGACTCTCACAAATTTCTTTATAAAAACCCTGCTGCTGACCCGGAAACTATTTCCCAGGGTCCCAAAGGGGTAAAGGCCTCCACGGCTAAAAATCCAGTTCCCTCTGACAGGGACTCTAGAGCATTAGACAGGTGGGGGAAGAAAGTTTACACCTCTGCAACTTTAGCAGTAAGGGCTTTAAACTGCCAATTTCACATGCTTAAATATCAGCAATATTTACTGTCTCAGTTAAAACAGAAAATGTGTACAAGTGCAGAACAACCTGATTTTAAGGAAATGCAGGATTTATTGCATGCAGCTGAATAAGTGGGAAAGCATACTTTGCAATGTGGTTTTGACTCATTAGAAGCTTCTTGTAGAGCAGCAGTTACAGGATCTGTGATTCGAAGGCATCCTTGGTTAAAAGAACAAAGCTTACCGGATCATGTTAAGGTAAAATTATTGGATGCTCCTTTACAGCAAGATATTTTATTCGGTGTTAAGGCAGAGGAGGTATTGAAAAAAATGGAGGATAAGGCAAAATCTATGCAAACAGTGAAGGATTTCTTAAAGTACAGCCACCAAGATTTAGCAGGAATTGGCCTACAAAAAATTGGTCCCTTCCAGTGTCAGACAGGCCACAAAGAGGCAGATACAGACGCTCAAGAGGCAGATCTCAGCCCCAAGGCTCTTACAGCCCATGACAGTGGAGTGCTTCAACCCCAAAAGGAGGTGAGGACAAGTCACAACCTTACAGGAAACAGTCCCAATGACTTCCTCCTTCCAATGCCAAACTCTTCCCTTTTGGCAGCTCCCTTAGGGGGGAAACATGCTCTTTTTTCACAAAACTAGCAAGCAATCACCCAAGACAAATGGGTGCTAAATATTGTGTCTCACGGTTACAGGTTCCACTTTCACACTTTACCAAGGCTAAAAGGTATGCCAGAACTGCCACTTAGTCAATGGGCAGAGGCACAAAAACAAATTACAGCCCTCTTGGACATGACAGCTATTCAAAAAGTACCACAGCAGGAACAAGGACAAGGATTTTACTCAAGACTCTTCCTGGTCCCCAGAAAGGACAAAGCCTGGAGACCCATACTAGACGTTTCCACTCTAAATACTTGCCTGGATGTTCCAAAATTCAAAATGTTGGCACTACAGCAGCTCCTTCCCATGTTGGGCAAGAAAGCTTGGCTTGTTACTTTGGACCTCAAAGAGGCATACCTGCATGTCCCTATCAGACAAAATTGCAGAAGATACCTCAGATTCATAGCTGGTTCAATGCACTACCAATTCTCTGCACTGCCCTTTGGCTTATCTACTGTGCCCAGGGTCTTCACAAAGTGCCTGGCACCAGTAATTGCATTTTGTAGACAAAAAGGAATTCAAATATATCCATACCTGGACGACTGCCTCATTCAAGCGGAGAGCAAGGACATTCTTCTAAAGCATCTGGTGTTTGAAAAAAGTTGTTAAGTTGCCTAGGGTACATAGTAAACGAAAAGAAGTCAAAACTAGTGCCCTCACAAGAGATAATATTCCTGGGTGCCAGCTTAAATACAACGGCCCAGATGGCTTATCTCACGCCAGACAAACAAGGACAGCTGACTCAGTATTTTCAAATGATGGCAACAAAGTCCCAACTCCCTGCAAGAAAAATTCTGCAGGCCTTGGGATTCATGGCATCCTGCATTCTACTAATTCCATATGCCAGACTGCATATGAGGAAATTACAATGGTACCTAAAAAGTGTTTGGAGTCAACACTCTCACAGCTTGGAAACAGTAATACCACTAATTGCCTGCCTACAACAGGAGTTTCGATGGTGAGCACAGGCATGTCACCTCAACAAGGGTCAGCCTTTCACTCTTCCCACAGCCAAGCAGAATTTAACAACAGATGCTTCGGATTACGCCAGGGGAGCACACATGGCAGGAAAATGTATCCAGGGCAAATGGACCACAGACCAAATGCCTCTTCACATCAATCAAAAAGAAATGTTGGCTGTACAAAATGCCGTAACAGCTTTCAAGGACCTTCTGCATCCAGGACAATTATTATTAAAGACAGACAGCACCACAGTAATGTGGTACATAAACAAGCAAGGGGGCACTCATTCTTATTCCCTATGCAGGCAAGCCATGACCTTGTTGCACACAGCTATAACTTATCAAGTTCATCTGCAAGCGCAATTCCTGCCAGGAAAGAACAATACTCTGGCAGACGACCTAAGCAGAAACATCATGGATCCTCATGAGTGGAAATTGAATCCACAAGCTTTCAGCATGATAATGCAAAAATGGGGGTGCCCAGACATAGATCTCTTTGCTTCCCCACTGAATTACCAACTACAAAAATTCTGCACAAGGACTTATCACACACAAGCATGGAAAGTGGATGCTCTTTCGTTCAGCTGGAAAAGCCTAAATGTTTATGCCTTCCCACCACTGCCTCTCCTTTCAAAGGTACACCTAAAAGCCAGACAAGACAAACCACAGATGATTCTGATTGCTCCAGACTGGCAACACCAGCATTTGTACCCAATCTTAAAGAACTTAGCTCAAGGCCCACCTTGGATTTTGCCTCACATTCCACACCTTCTGACTCAACAAAACAATCAGATCCTGCACAGTCAGCTCAAAACCTTATCCCTGGCTGCATGGCCAAACAGACAACACCTCTATCTAAAGCTGTTATGGATGTCATTTTGGAGGCCAGGAGGCCTAGCACCAGGAGATCTTACTCAGAAAAGTGGAAGAGATTCTCTGCCTGGAACCAGGCTCAAAGCCTTGACCCTCTTGTCCCTAACATTCCTCAGATACTACAATACTTAACTGAGATGCTGGACAAAGGACTATCCTTCTCATCCATTAAGATCCACTCTTCTGCCATTTCGGCTAATTACAACACAGATCCTCCTATTTTCTCTCATCCATTGCTAAAGCAGTACCTCAGAGGGGCTAAAAACATAAGACCGTCCTAGAGAGCACCAACTCCTACTTGGGACCTCAATTTTGTCTTGGAAAAACTCACTTTACCTCCTTTTGAGCCAGCCAATTCAGCAGAATTAAAATATCTATCACGGAAAACTGCTCTACTATTGGCAATAACCTCAGCACGAAGAGTCTCAGAACTACAGGCACTAATGGCAGTGGAGCCTTTCATCATTTTTCACCAAGACAGGGTTTCCTTAAGAACAAACCCTTCATTTATGCCTAAGGTGGTATCCAGTATGGCTCTTAACCAAACTATTCACTTGCCAACATTTTATCCGAATCCACAGAATAAAGGGGAAAGAATTCTATATTCTTTGGACATACACAGGCAATTACGCTTCTATTTGGACAAAACAAAAGCTTTCAGAAAAACTGAGCAATTGTTTGTATCTTATGCTGCAAGATCACAGGGAAAGGCTATTTCAAAGCAGATCATTTCAAAGTGGATAGGACACTGTATCCGGTTCTGCTACACACAGCATGGGAAACCTGTTCCATCTAACATTAGACCACATTCCACCAGGGCAACTGCAACTTCTACTGCCTACCTTAGAGGAGTACCTACCAAAGACATTTTTGACTCTGCAACTTGGAGTTCAGTGCACACCTTTACCAAGCATTATCACTTGCCTCTTTACTCCAGATCCAGAGCTGGCTTTGCCACTGCAGTGCTACCGGGCCTCATAGCCACACCTACTCCTCTATAGAATCAGCCACCCTAACTCAGCTTTGGGATTCTACCCAAGTGTATTGACTGCAGCAGTGAAACACGATGAACATAGTACAGTTTTGTACCTACCATAAATGTAGATGTTCGAGTGTCTTCACTGCTGCAGTCCTGGTTACCCACCCGCTATCCCCTCTTTCTTAGCTGGGTGTTATCTATAACTTTCTACACTTTACTACCTATGTGGTGTATTTGCTGGTTATTGAAGGTTTTGTTTTTACCTTACTGTATATTGTGTTAGCAATATGTATTGCCTATCTTTTTGAGGGCACCTGACATCTGGGGCAAGAAAAACTAAAGAAAATGGCGTTGGCTGCTTCTTATATACCCCTGACGCACTGACGTCAGGGAGGAGGCGACAGCAGCCGACGCCGGACCAAGACTTTGGAACTCTGGCCGACTGCGGGACCGCCTGACGGCAGAATAACCCAAGTGTAATGACTGCAGCAGTGAAGACACTCGAACATCTACATTTATGTTAGGTACAAAACTGTACTTTAACTTAGTTAGTAAGCCAGGCAAGACAGATGTGGTGAGTGGGTCTTCCACCTGATGCTGTCAGGTCAAAGACAAAATACAAAATGCCCTTTCTCTCTCAGAGAGTTCTTAAATTAATATCTCATGTTACTGCCGGGTTAGCTTGCAGGATAACATCACTTCTTGTCATCTGACTTCAGTTCCCAAGCTAAACCCCCATTGCTAGAAACTGCCAGCCTTTAGCATCTACTTGTGAAAAATACATACCCCGTAGATATTTGCAGCTGTTGGAAGACATAAAACAATAACACATTTACAAGACAATGCAGAAGGCTCCCTAGTTTTAGACATCCTGTCTCCTTGCTGCATTGAAACAATCTTTTATGGCGCTCTTATAAAATAATTTAATTTCAACTATTTTTCTGAAGTTTTGCAAGTTAACCCTCTGTATTCCAGTTTCCACTGTTAAAATATATACATTTACATGTTTACAATAGTTTATGTACATTTCTGTTCTCTACCAGTATGGTATAATGTGGACACATCTCTAAGCTGAGTACTCTACAACAAGTCTATATTAGAACATCGAAGTTTCAGAACTTCGAATGTTCTAATATCGAACCCAATAGCGAAACTGCAGAAAACCAAAATTTTCCCAGGGAAAGAATTCTGTTGTCCATTTCTGTCACTTTGCTAATTTCAGTGCTGTGGTGAAACGTTACGGGTCGGGTTCAGGTAAGTGTGCGATTGCGTGGACATGAGGGTTAGGGCGGGTTAGGTGAGTTAGGGCGCGGGTCAGGTAAGTGTGCAATTATGTGGACATGAGGGTTAGGGCAGGGTAGGTGAGTTAGGGTTAGGGCGTGGGTGAGGTGAGTGTGCGATAGTGACAGACCTTAGGATTAGGGTTTGGGTTAAGGTAAGTGGATAGTTAGTGGTGTATGTACAGTTTAGTGTAGGGTTAGATGTAAGATTTTAGGTGTATGTGTGTGGATTGCTGTTTGTTTGGTGTGCTTGTGTTGTGTGTATGTGTTTCAGAACAGCAAATTTTTTCCCCAGGAAAAAATTTGCTGTTCTGAATGTTCGATGTTGTCAGCGTTCGCTGAATTGGGTTCGATATTAGAACATTCGAAGTTCTGAAACTTTGATGTTCTAATATAGACCGCTCTACAACATATCTGTTCAGTGCACACATCTGTACAAACCATCTTATATGACACACAGTTCTAATACATTTGTAACACTAGTATATGAATCATGGTGATATTCACAAACGACATATAACCATTTACAAAATTCTAGACAGGAGTGCTGGCAGTATCTCCCTTTTGTTACACTTCTATATAAATCATGTTAGTATTCACAAATGACATATACTTGTTTACAAAACTCCAGATAGGTGGGCTGGCAGTATCTCCTTTTGTCACACAGATGTAGCTTGACATTCCTGTACTTTAAACAAACCTTGTACTGCTGTCACTCCCCCGGGTGCCCAGTACTTAAAAACGCACATGTCTCTCAAAGTGTTCCACGTATATACTTGAAATATACACTTCAGTTCATTTCAACTGCTGCCCCCGTCAGTCTTGAAAAATAATCGTGTTCTTAGCCTCTTCCTTGATGCTTCTATAAGCTGAATATGATTACGGAGCTCCTCATTTATTGTATAACTACTTTTAGCCCGGATTACAACAGACAACAGTCATAAAAGATCAGGACATGCAACTGGTTATCAAATCAATAAATAGATATTTAGGATGTCTCCAGATCATGATACAGTTGTTTAGTATGAAGTAGTAATATCTTGTCTGAACTGCCAGTGATAAATTTTTCTGTGCGTTGTAGCATTTCGTAATCTCCATCTTCTATGTTATTGCTGTCTCTCTTCATGACACGAAGTATTGTATTTCCAGGCCAGTATCCTGTGTACTAATCATAAGCATTTCTCTCTCATATTCACTCACTTTTTTGTGCATGCTGACTGTAAAATATCAAGCAATCATAATTACCTTGGAACAGTGGTCTTAAACTCCCAGCCCATGGGCCAGATGCAGGCTATTAACCTACGAAGCCTTACCCAAACCTGACCCACTAATGTTAAAACAAAATCTAGTTTGTTATATTTATGTCCCAGAGGCACATGTGATTGTCTGGTTTGTGAATTGATCCATTTTGAAAAGTTATTTTCTTTGTGTCTCAGCTTGCTTTGCCTGTAGAAATGCTGATTTAATGCGAGAGAGAGACCTCCTAAAGTTCAAACAAACTAACTTTGAACCTAATATTGATATATGTCATTTTTCATAATTACTAATAAACAACTGGCAGCATCTCCAGTGAGTGAGTTTGACATGCACAGTGACACTGTATTTATCCATCTTTCACCTTGACTTTTCACTTTTGCCCTTCTTGAATGCCTTGCTCAATCAGTTCTAAAATTGTCAGTATAAGTATGAAAATGATTGTAACAGGTATCGATAATGGTTAATGTTTCCACTGCAGTGCATCTGGCCTGAGAACTGAACATCACCATTTATTATAAGAAAGGAAAATTTCTTCTAAACCAGCAAAGATGTAATCTCTTCCATGCTTCCCTCTTTTTCAAACTTTTTAAGGTAGACTCATTTGGACTGCCAGTAAGTGAGAAAGAACCTACATCCTCCACTCGTACCCTGAGACTTGATTGATTGACTGATTGACTGATTGATTTAGTTACAGTCTGATAACTGGTAAATGACCTGGTCTCTTGGTCCTTTTCAGCTATGACCCGAGTACCACTATATACTAAGTAATTTGGTATGTAGGCTAAATGTTTACAGTACTACATTTTTTGTTATGTAATGGAAGTTAATTACAAGTACAGACTGTAAACAAAGATGAGGTGTAACACATTCATTATGTACACATGCAAATTACTAGCACCTGCTGCAAATGCTAACTAAGAATTTTTTTTGAATGTTGAATGGTTTCAATGTTTTTTTATGTTTGTTTTTAGCTAATTCCATATAGCTGGTCCTGTTCGGGATAGGGCATTTTCTCTTATGGCTAGTTTGAATCTAGGTGTGAACAAAGTGAGTGTATTTTCTTGGCGGTTCATGAGGAAGTAGATTTGATCTCTAATTTGGTGTAAATTTTTTTCAGGGGAGGGGAAGTGACCTTGTGTAAGAATTGTAAAAATTAGACAGTTCAGTAGGTATGTGGCTCTGTAAGTAATTATATTCCTTTTCATATAGAATGCAGTGGTTGCTGTTCAAACCTGACAAAAGGGCAAAATATTTTATTTTTAGCTATGCATCCTCTGTTCTCATTCCCTGTATAAAAACGCATTATATTACTCACTACTCTTTTTCTTTATTTTGCCCCGAGTGAACATTTTTAGCTAACCATCATCTGCCAGGCATCTCCTCCTATAGCCCCTAGACCCCACACCCAAAACTACACCCCAGAATGAGGGAAGAGGAATTGGTGAGCATTGTTATGACTGGTGATGACTCCCTGCCTAAGCCACCATTGATTGGTATGGAAGGGGAGCAAAAAAGCTGTATTAGGGGAGATGGAACAGAGCTGGAATGGTTCCATCTCTGGTATCACTGCTGGTGTTTTCATGCTGTTATGTTTCATCTGTGTGTACCTCACACACCCCTGAATCATTCCACTAAGGAGAGATGAACAAGACGAGCATCGTAATTTCTGTCCTTCCCCACTAGTTACAACAGATAAAGAAGCTGCTGCTAGTTAAATTTGGATTGCTTGAGTCGTAGTCAGGCTTTTACCCCCTAGACCAATGACACTGGCTGCTAATTGCAGCTTTTCTATAGTAGGCCCCAAAAATCTAGGGATCTACCCTGCCCAGTATTAGACACACAAATAACCACCCATTAAATTTAAAGCTGAGCTGCTGGAAACCACAAAGTATTGTCACTTTAAGCACAGTGAGCCTCATAGGCATCTTTATACATTTCTTCACATCACTTAAGAACTAGCCCAACAATACACCAGCCTCATAAAGAACACAATACAGCTCTTCTGTGAAATTGTATAGTTGTCATTGTTTCCTATAAGGTCCCGGTCAACTCACTTTTTATACTCTGTCTATGCTGTTTTCTTTATATGTCACCATCCCCTTCACTCTTAAAAGTAACCTCCAAGTCTGACTTCTCTATTTCCATTAAGAAGATACCTTTCTTTTGTATAGCTGTTTTACTCTAAACTTCATGTTTATATATTCATGTGCTTTATAGGTTCATTTGTGATTGCTAGGATAACAACCTCTGGGGAGCCTTTACAAGCATAGCCATGCTTCCCAAATGTATCTGTCAGCTTGATACCCTAGGATTGTTTTATGGGGTATATGTTAAATTGGACATGGGTTGTCAAGCATTTGGCCTCTTTCTATTAGAGATACAGGTGCCAGACCAGGGTAAATTTCTGATTCCCCATACAATGGTCCAAGTTACACTTGAGGTACGCTGTTTGACATGGATGGGAAGCCTATTCTAGCGAAGTGGTAGTCACATACATGTCACTCCAGCATGTCCTAGTTATGTTGCATGTGAGGTTTGGGTCCCTAGACTGGGTGGTCTTGATGCATGTTTTGTAGATGTGCAACAGGTCCATCAGAGTGGGATCAGAAGATGCTTTATAGACCAGGCATAAATCACCTCTCAGCAGCCTGTGGGATAGTGAGTACAGGGACAGGGCTTTGAAGCTTCCACTTAGGGCATGTTGGCTATACCCTGTAACCTATTTGTGAGGAACTTCTGTGGACACCACAGTTTTTGTATATGCTTGGTTGTGAACACACTCAAGGGGGTGTTGTACTAATGATTGTTCTGATGAGAGCTGAGTACCTCGGAACCGTGACATCATTTGACCCAGATATCAAACCAGCTCTTATAAGTTGTGCAGCATAGAATGATTACCTTACCATCATGAACACATGATAGTCAAAGACCAGATTACTGTCTACATGCATTTCCAGATCTCTGACCACTGGTTCTACTCATAGGGGTGTATTTTCAATGTGGTAGTTTCCAGGGGTAGCCATCTTCCCTTTTCCTGGCATTGAGTTTTAGACCATGGCTCTGGAATCAGTTAGTTGTCCATGTCAGGTCATCTTGGAGGGTATTTGTGTTATTGGGGGATTACTTGAGTGCACCCAGTTTGTAATGGTCTGCAGATTTGGTCATTCAGAGGCCCTTGATGTTAGCCTTGACATCAGAGAAATGGATGTCAAAAAGGAGTGGCTCCAGTACCAAGCCCTGAGGGAGTCCACTAGTGACTAAACTCTTTGTGGAGGAAGTCACCCTATCGGAACTTATTAGGTCTTATATGTAAGACATCTGACTGTCCATGGGTAACATAGGGGTTTATCAACAATGCCTGAATGGTGTTTTGTATCGAATGCTTTGGCCAGGTCAAGGAAAGCAGTGTGCACCATTTTCCCTCATGCTTTGCATTGGCGACCTTCTCAAAGAAGGTTTAGTAGGCAATACCTGCCCTTGACAAAAGCAAACCGAGTTGAATCCAGTGGCTGCAGGTTTCCTTTTTCATTGTTTATTACTTCCATGAGATTTCTATCCATGGCCTTGCATATGAAACTAGTCAAACTCGTGTGTCTGTAGTTATCCATATCTGTAGATGACCCACCCTTTTACAAAAGGATGACGGTTACAAACGTCCATTAACTTGGCACAAATCCTGTCTGGAGGCTGTTGCTAAATAGTGATTCTAGTGTTCCAGGTAGGTCAGATTTCATGCTATAAAGGAGGTATCCTCTAATATTAATGGGGCCCATGGATGCAGTGTATAGAGGACCTGTTCCCAAGAAAGTGGGGGGGGGGGGGACTGCAGCTAAAGTTTTCACCTAGATGATTTGTTATATCTTCCAGCTCAGTATAGGTGGCTCCATTTGCAATTAATTTGACACATTGCTGTGTCATACCTTTGATGCTGCAGACATAGCTGAAAAAAGCCTTGTGACTGTCCTTTGCCTGGAAGGCTATTTTTACATCAAACTTAGTTTTGTTACATAGGATCATAGGACGTTACTAGGCTATTGGCCCTGAGGCCCTTATAAGCCTAGCCAGGAGTTTAGCCCATGTTTAGACAAGTCAACACCCAAATCCCCTGTCCAGCAGGGACACAGCTGGAATCCCAGGGGTGTATTTTCTGTTTCCCATCCAGATATCCAGGTTGCGCCTAAAAAGGGATAATGAGGTACTCTGCTTGACTTGAAGAGGGAGTCTTATCCACAGATGGGGGAGTCTCTGGGAAACAAATCTGTCCTGCCAACAGGTCCTACTGATGTCACAGATCAGATTGAGGTCACGCGTGCAGGTTACTTGAGTGGAGCTTGACTTGCGGATATTGCTTTGCATGCCAGACAGAGGTCACCTCTGAGGAGTCTGTATGAAACTGAGTAGAGGGACAGAGCTTTTAGCCTATCTGTGTAGGGTAGATGTTTGAGGCCCTGGATTCTCCTGATGAGGAACCTCTGTGGTCTTTCCAGCTGCTGCATGTGCTTTGATAGGTACATGCCAAAGGGGGCATTGTACTCAATAATTGGCCTTATAAGGGAAGAATACAGGGATGTTATGACCTCCTTCTCCCTGTATGAGAAACCATTACTTATGAGGTGGGCCATGTAGAAAGCATTCCATACAATGGAAGCAACATGGTGGTCAAAAGTCAGGTTGCTATTAACCTGGTTGCCCAAATCCCTTACAACTGATTGTATGCTTATGACATTGTTATTAATGTGATAATATGTGGGGACATCACTCTCCCCAAAGGGGATGATGATGCTTTTTTTGGTATTCAGCTTGAGGCCATGTTCTCTCATTTGTTTGAGTAAGACCCTCTTGGAGGATGTCCACATCACTTGGGGAATTGATGACCATGCATAGCATGAAGTCATCTGCAAACTTGGTCAGCCAAAGCCCACTGGTTTTGACCTGCACCTCACAGAAGTGTATCCCAAATTTAAAGATGGCCCAGGACCGATCCCTGGGGTACGTTGCTCATTATGGATCTACTCCTTGAGGTGGCTTCCCCAATTTTGATTACATGGGTTCTGTCAGTGAGCCAGTTTGCTACCCATCTAGTAACATATGGAGTGATGTCTAGTTGAGAGTAACAAGGATGGTGAGGAGGAGTATTTGAGGAGAGATGCACCAGCTTGGGACTGTGTTCACTAGAGACTACAACAGAAAGGGGGGAAGACATGGTTCTTTAAGGTGGTTACTAGGTAATTCAAGCAAACGGAGTTAAGGAGGAAGTTTCATAGGTTAGTAAGCTAACTGCCCTTGTGGGCCATTTTAAGCCTAGCCAATTACCCCATATGAGAATCAAACACTACTCCTTACGTCTGTAAAGTAAACACCTTAACCATTATGCCAACCTGCCTACATTTGATTAACTCCCTAAGTTGCTTGTTCAAATTGATATGGGAGTGTTTAGCTTTCTAGGCATTGCAGTTCCTATGTTTTGCCATAATTTTCTTTCTTTTGCTATTCAGCCTATTGAAACTGGGATCACACCTGGGTGGTTTTTTTTTTTTTTGAGTTTGTCATGTGCTTTTTTCCAGGTAGATACACTTGCATCAATGCATCTATTAACATAGTTGTACACATAGCCGGCTTTAGGCACCAGCGAACCCTGCAGTTGCTGGGGGCCCCCCTGTTCCTGGGGGGGGGGGGCCCAACCACAGCAAGTTATCTTATCTTGATATTTTGTAACATGTCTGTTGAACCAATAAAAACTAGTACAGCAATTATGTATACTTAATAAATCAAAGGAGTGATAATAACTCTTATAATTCTCCTTTAAAATTGAAAGATATTTCTGGTTACAATAACAGGCTTCACAGTTCCATTAGATGTTTTATCATTGAAATAGTGCCCTAGGCTCAGTGGTCATTCTTCACTAAAACTAACAAAATAGCCAGTTTTAGTTACCTACAGTACCCGTGGCTGCAGGAGACCCCCTTAATCATCCCTGATGATATACACACACACACACACACACACACACACACACACACACACACACACACACACACACACACACACACACACACACAACATCACAGAGTTTTGTCTATGTACACACCCAGTAAGGCCAAAAACACATACATTATTCTTCTGGGTATTGATAAAAATGCAGCTAACAAGTAATTACATTTTAAAAGTAAGGCATATAATATATCACAGAACATTCAGACAGTTACATCTTTTAGAAGTCTAGTGGCCCCCACTCCCCAGACTGTACAAATGGATATAGCAAGACTGCCTTAATCATCCTTGCTGTTGCTGGTTAAAGGAAAATGAGAAAAAAATGTATTAATTTTTTTATTACACTCTTTAGCCTAAACAAGGCTGAGATATAACCCTGTTAGAGTAAAGCCAATAATGGCCTCTGCTCTCAACAGCACTCATTCTAAAACCAACCCTACTGCGATGTGTGCACCGAAAGTTGCTATAGGTAAGGTGTGTGGGGGGAGGTGTTGTGTGGTTATTATTACTTTAATTTTCATCACAGTCAAACCTTAGAGGTGTGCACAGAAGGCCATTATAACTTGTGTTTGGGCTGGGGACAGTGTGGTCATTGTTTCTTCTACTTTTCTTAAAGACCTCAGAGGTGTACAAAGAAGGTTACTATAGCTTGTGTAGGGGCAGAGTACTGTCTAGCAGCAATACTGTGATCATTATTGTTTCCCCTTTCCTCACAATCACACATTAGGCAAGTATACAAGTGGCTGCCTTAGGGGGTTACGGGGGAGGAGTAAGACGGCATGCTATTTATATGTATGTCACCAGTCATTTGAAATACAGAACTGTGGCAATTTGAGCCATTGCTTTCATCACATTCTACCACCAGAGGGATGCATAGGCAGTGGATGTCTTTTTTGGGGGGTCAGGGAGGCAGGCAATATTCCCAGATAGGACCCGAGGCTGTATATCTTCACAATTGTATTGTTAGTTTTTTTGTGAGGTATAATTTGTCAGCCTCGAACATAAAGCCTTGACACAGCATAGGTCTGATTTTTGTTTAGGCCACCATTAGATTAAAAGTTTGGGAAAACACTCTAAAATGCATCCCAGATCATCTGTAACTCATATTGCTTCTGGGGGCACCACTTTAATTCAGTTATTTCCTAAATTATTACTGTGCTGTCTTGGTCAGAAAAGGTGTGTTGAAAGGATGTAAGGAAAACTAAAGCTGAATCTCTTTTCTTAATCTTCTGTTCAAGCAATCATTGGATGAAAAGGTTGTGTGAAAAGAAAACAAAACTTTAAAATGCACATCAGATCATACAGAAAGTTATGGCTTCTTGAAAAAGTTGAAGAGTAAGGCAAAATGTGAGGAAAGGAAGAAAAAGTAATGTGCATAGTATGGAGAGCCCAGGATGGGGGGAGAAACAAAAGAGAGAACTGGAGGATGTTTGTGCAGGAGAAGGGGATGAAAAATTAGGCAGTGCCTAGGGCACCATTTCACCTAAGTCCAGCCCTGTAGACAGAGTTGTTGTAATGTATCATTGTTTCAAATAAATGCAAGTAACTGTGAATGTCCCTTTGTAAGATGGGTCAGCATAGTGTGGTACACAGCCCTGTTGTAATGTAAGAGCATTGTGGCTACAGGTCAAGTCTGTGTGTACTTATCCTAAAAGTCTGCAGTATGAAATAAAAGGTTGCTTAGGAGGGGTGGCAGTGGCTGGGTGATACTTAGACTGAAAGTGCCCAGGGGGCCCCCAACTTGACATTTGCTGGGGGCCCCCAAAATGCTAACACTGGCCCTGGGTTGTACAGGGTTTCCATGAAAACCTACACATAGGCTGCAGTGTTCTCAGGGTCTGGGGAGGCCTGAAATTTTTTCAGGGTGTCACTTAATAGGTAGTTTGCTTTAGATTAATTTCTAAATGTACCAGGGTTTGCTAGGATCCTGGAGTTTATTTTTATTTCAAAGGAGACAGTTTTATGGTCTGTCCTGACCAGTGAGAACATAATACTAGGTGAGGATACAGCAGTCCACCATGTTTGTGAGGACCAAGTTAAGGATTTTCTGCTTCTAATTGGTGTATAGACTGTCTAGTTATGTGTGGTTGTGTTAATAAAATCCAGGAATGTCTGTGCCTGCATGTTTGTAGTTGTGTACAATCCCCTGTTTATTGGGGGGGGGGGGGTAGTTAAAGACACCCATGAGTATGGTGTTGAGTTGAATGGGGAACATATAAAGTAAATTTACACAAGAGCTATGGGATTCCTGAGTCATAGAAGGGACCTATCGCTTGCGAGGATATGGTATGGGACTTTGCCTGTAGTAAATTGGATTTTGAGAAGCTCAAGCACATCATATTGTTTGATGAGTCTTGAGGTGTGTTTGTTTTTGAAGAAAATTGAAACTCCTCCACCTTTCATTCCTTCTTGTCCAGGAATGGGTCTAAGGGTATGGAGGGCATTATAGCCCTGCACTGCTGGGGGGCTCCGTGTGACTGTAATCCACGTCTCAGTAACTCCACAGATGTCTACATTCTCCATGGTGAGGACAGCCTGCAGGCAGTGGAGTTTCTTGCTTAGATTACTGGTAATGAGTAGTAACACCTTCAGATTTTCTTGAGTTGGTTTTCCCATGTCAGAAGGTTTAACAGGTTTGCAATGCCTAAAAGGGCACTGTGGGTGTGGACAAGGTTTTATCCAGTGATCAAAAGCCCAGAGGGAACATGTGCAGAGTATTCTTGGAAAAATCTGTGCTGTTTTTGTGACTTTTTAGTCTTTTTTAAGACTATTTTGCTGTTTCTTGTTGTTGCTTTATTCTTGGAAAAATGTTGTGGTCTGCCAGCCATATCATCTCAGGCTGATGAATATTGCACCCCATTCAAATGACACCAAAGTGTAAGTCAGTTATTTTCTGTTCATATTGTGCTATCATCCTAGGAGAAGGTAGAATGCTTCTCAGTGCTAGGCTCATACCCTTCTGGGACACATAGTCCGAGAGCTCCATCATGTCTGTCTTCATGCAGTCCAGAGAGGTATGTCTCAGGTCATATCTACCCACACCAACAATGGCTGGGTCATACTAGTAATTGTGGTTCAGCAACCGGAGTGTGGGCAAGGCCTGGTGGATCCTGCCCCTGATAGGCAACTGACAATGACCCTGTACTTACTCAGCCTAGTGAACAAGACTTCTGTGTGTGTGTTACAGTGGAGTCTTCTATGACTAAAACATTGAGTCGTGTGGTAGTTCGCCTTATGGGGTTTAGAAGTAGAGACACCATGAAATATGGCTGTGTGTGTCGTGGTGGGTATTGTTTTGGTACAGTGCTTTTGAGGTTGCTCAAGATACTCTTTGTGAGTGCAACATCTGGATGATCTTTGTGGACTGATGGCGGTTTGGGCATCGGTCACTGGTGCCGTTGCTTCTCTCAGTCATTTATTTATTTATTTGGCATTTGTTAACTGGGTTGGTCCAGCTGAGCCGGATGGTCCTTTTTCAGTGGAGACCCAAGGAGAAAAGCTTCAGTTGACAGAAATAATAACATTCTATGATTAAATTTTATACAAGGATCTCAAAATAAAAAGTTTTAAACAATAATATACAATGTTAAGAATATGAACAAATGTAAACAGCTGGTGATATACAGAATTTATGCACGTGAACAAAAAGAACAAAAATTACAAGGAAATATAGGTTTTCATGATTAGTGTTGAAAAGCAGAGTACCTGGGGTATACAGCATGTTAGGATAGAGTTGTTTTTGCACAATAACAGAGCAGATTCAGCAAGGATGTTATTTACAGGGTAGCTTAGAGAGTGTTAGCTTAGAGAATAAGTGGGTTACATGCAAAATGGTGAAAGTGGAGATGGAAATTAAAAGGGAGTAATACAAGAGCAGGATTTTGAGTTCAGGAAGTAGTTTTTGACTTTAGTTTTGAAGAGGCTGATACTTTGAATGCTGGGGATGTCAGGGGGAAGTCTATTCCAGGAGTGGGATACTGACTTTCTGTATAGGAGTTTTCTAATATTTTTGATTGGTTTATAAATGTCTAGTAGGTTCTGGTCAGAGCTATGAAGTGAAAGAGCTGGGGTATAAGGGGATACAATGGATGAGAGAGCGGGGCAGGTTGAAGGTTTATATAGCAGTGAGTGTGTGAGTTGGAGCTGGGATAGAAGGAAGAGCTGGGGGAATTCAAGCCATTGACATTTGTCCAGGGCATGGCAGTGCTATTTGTTTGGTTGGTCACAGGCGAATCTGGCTATGGTGTTATATGTTTATTTGAGTTTGGTAAGTAGGGATGACTGAAGGTGGGTCGGGATAGGAGAGGCGTAGAGAAGTAATGGGAGGAGAAAGGCTTGAGCAAGAGTGTGTTTGGAGTTGGGAGCTAGGAATTTCTTATTTCTATAGAGCAGACCCAATTTCTGTTTTTTTTTTTTTTTTTTTTTTTTTTTTAATGTAGTGTTGTATGTGGATTTCAAATTTAAGCTGGTCGTCAATTATAGCACCAAGAAGTTTGGTATGTGGTTCAGCTTTGATAGGGGTGTTGTCTTGAGAAGAGATGGTAAATGTGGATTTGTGGTGGGAAGAGATATTTAGGAAGGAATAATAGGAGCTTAGTCTTTTTGGGATTAAGTACGAGTTGGTGGTTGGTGAGCCACTTTTCCACCAAAGAGAGTGATGGATAGAAGGTTGATGATGTTATCAGAGATAGAGATGACAGAGCGTCGTCTACGTATTGTATGAGGGAGGCGGTGGTGCAGAAGGAGTAGAGTTTGTTAGTGAAGATGTTGAAGAGGAGAGGTCCAAGAATTGAGCCCTGAGGGATGCCAATATGGACATTTAGGAAGGTAGAGCAAGAGGATTGTCATCGTACAGAGTCTGTTTAAGAGTTAGCTTGAAAACCACTGGATAGTAGATGGAGAGGGATTAACATCAGTTAGTTTAGCAATAAGCTTGGGATGAGACACGGTATCAAAAGCTTTAGAGAGGTCAAGGAAGAGAGAAGATACAAGAAGATTTTGTCTCTGGCTTCAGCAACAGTGTGGGTAAAAGATAGGAGAGCAGTGGTAGTGCTATGATTAGGCCTGAAGCCATGTTCAGAAGGAATTAAAAGGTTTTCCTCGAGTAGGTATTTAAGCAGCTGGTTATGTATACATTTTTCTAAGATTTTGAGTGGGCAGAGAATGGCAATGGGTCTACAGTTATATGGATCTCTGGAGTTGCCTCATTTGTGCTTTGGGATGGTATAGAAAGATTTCAGATTTCGGGGACAGAGGCATCTTGGATAGATCTGTTGACTAGGATAGAGACAGGGTAGGCAATAGAATGGGCTGCAAGTCTAAGAAAGAGGGGAGGGAGGTTGTCAGTAGAGGAAGATCAGGGTTTTAGTTTGAGTAGAAGGGATTTTATGAAAGCAGTGGAGACAGGGATAAGAGGGAAAGGAATAGAGTTACTAGTAGTGACTGAGGAGTGAGAGAGGATTTGATTTTGGCTGTTTTTGGTAAGTTTATTAATGGATTCACTGAAGTGGGTATTAAGTAAGAAGGCAGTTTCTTGGGGAGTGCTGTCAGGATAGGGATTGAGAGTGGTAGGTTCACCAGGGTGCAGAATTTTATTGATTGAGTGCCAGAACGTTTTTGGGTTGACTTATGGGTGAATTGGGCATCATAATAGTATTTTTTCTTGTCCTTCTTGATTTGTTGCTTTGAAAGGTTTCGGAGTTCGTTATATTTTTGGAGAAGGGGAGATTTTGTTTTTAGTCATTTTTAGTAATTTATCCAGATAAGTGGCCTGTGTGACAATAAGATGTACTGCCAGCCATGCCAGGGAGAAGTAGGGCAGTGGATGTATGACTTGTGCCAGCACAGCTAGCTGGAGGTTTGTAAATAATTATATGTCATTTGTATATCAAGCTGATTTGTACAAATGCTTGTGCTGAAAATGTATCTGTGAGCTTTGCTTGTGTTAATTGTGTTAAAATAAGTGCACCCTGCTGAAATGAAGAAAAATGTCCATTTATTGTGGTATCTGAATTAAATGTATATATTTAATAGAGGACACTGGCACATCAATGGTTAACCAGCTGAAAATAAGGGAAATGGAAAGGAGCTGTTAAATCATTGAATGGCACCCCACAGTGCTGAGTAGGCCTAGAGACGGTAGGTCTGTGTGCAACCATTATCTTTTAGCTTTTGTAAAGAAGGGGGGGAAGTGCTGTAAATATTTCTGGCTGCTAGGGATTGCCATAAAAGCTCTAAATGTGTGTTGTAGCAGACTACTAAAGTCCTGTCTCCAACTTCAGAAGGAGATATTGTGGGAACCTAAAGTCCGGTGATCAGATGAGGTCATTCTGTAAGTCATCTTGGATATTATATTTTACAGGGTGTGATCTCAGTGGATGAGTATTCTGTTTTTGGAGCCTGACTAGAAAGACTACTGACATATTTCATCTTGCCGTGCCCAAGTAAGTTTATTAGGGAACAGTGTAATTCTCTTAGATTCTGTCAGGAATGTAGTGAAGCTTAGTTCAGAGATTGTTTTTCTTTATTTGTGTGAGTCTGTCCATCAATGTTGTTTTCAACATTTTCTGTGATTTGAACTCTGTGGTTTACACTGGGTATGTATTTAGTATTTTCTTGTTCTTTTATTATTTATTGTTAAACATATTTAAACTTTTTATTACTGCTGGTCCTTTTTAGAAAGTATTATCCTTTGAGAGTACTTGTATTTATTTGGTGACACTGTGTGGGCCAACTCAGAAGGCCTCGCCATCTTGTTGAACTTCAACCATTTGTGTT
Source organism: Protopterus annectens (assembly GCF_019279795.1). Taxonomy (NCBI): domain Eukaryota; kingdom Metazoa; phylum Chordata; order Ceratodontiformes; family Protopteridae; genus Protopterus; species Protopterus annectens. The sequence continues at coordinate 1,232,588,983 of NC_056726.1, read as the reverse complement.
AGTCTTAATATTGCACTGTATAATTGGACACCCTTTATTACATGCCTTAGAGAAGCTGATTGTGAAGTGTCTGGTAGCAGTGATAACTACCTTATAATCTGGGCAGAAGGGGGCATAGTTAGTAAATCTGTGCCAGCCTTTCCTAGGTATGTGTGTGTGTGTGAAAATTAAATCTCTCAGCGTGTATGTGTCAGCTACTTGGGGCAGGGACACAAAGCAGTGGGTTTACAGAGAGGGTGCTGGAGGACTTGACTTGGACACTTGGCTGAAGACTGAACCCTACAACTGTACCAGTGGGGAGTCTTATTGGAGATCTGGAGGGAGACAGATATAGAGGCATCCAGACCCTGGGCTGTGTGTTCCCTGTGTGCTGTTAAGGGAAAGTGTACTTGATGCAGAGAGGTGTACATCTGGAAATACTCAGTGTATCCATTTGTATTACAAGTGCATGTCCATCTCCAGTGTCAGTGGTGAGGATTCAGGCTCCTTGATTACTGGCCCAGCGTGGGGACAGCACATATTGGTGCCCATCACATATTGGCAGCAGTGGTGGTGTCACAGCCTGTTTGAGATTTTTCCTTTTTACCTCCGCTATTTTTTTGAAAGTTGTTAGATTTCAGCTAGGAGGGGTATGTGTGAGTGTGGTAGGCTGATTCCATGCAAAGACTTACATACCAAGGGTGTACGTAGGCCTGGAACACAATCACAAATCTTTCTCAATCTCTCAGTCATTCATTTGATCCCAAAAATCCTTAGGTCAAGGCTGTCCTCTCTCAATACATTTCTAGAGTCAGCGTCTTAGACAATTGGCCTACTCCAAGATGGCCGAGTCCACATCTTCAGCTGTCCCTCTTCCTCTGAAGAAAAAGTTAAAGGGGCCCAGAACAGATCCACAGTGCAGTGATTCAGACTCTGACATACCTACTGAGGTTGCAGAACTGGTGGTACGCCAGGTTACCTGTCAGTTTTCCATTACCAAGATCACAGCAGAGGCCAATATGATTCCTGAGGCCTTGCATACTGCTGATACTTATGATGAACCTTGACTCATCCCAGGCAGTTTAAAAAGAAGTTAGGCAGGATTATGAACCTCTGCATCTCATCCAGGCAGACGTCATGTCCAAAAAGAAAAAAAAAAAAAAACAGAAGACTAAGCATCTGGCCTTTCTGTCTGCAGATAGGGAAAAAAAAGTGGATAGATTTCTCACAGCTGTTATTCAAAGCTCTTATGTTTTTGAAATATCCCTCCTTTGGATCTCCATAACCATAGGCTACTCCTCAATAACCTGCCTTGTTTTCCTCTTCTTTTGAAGAAGAAGAACAAGACTATGATTCTGACCATTCACTGGATTATTCCTCTCAACTTAATTTTCCTGGACAAACTTCTTAAGTTGAAGAGGGCTTCTTATCGCTAGATTCCCCTATTGAGAAAGCGTGCTTTGGGGATACTATCCAGAGTGTAATTAAATATTTTGATTGGCAGTCTACTCAGATCTCTGATGTTCAGAAGAGGAATTACAGCCTCTTTGCAATGGGTACCTCTGGCCCTTTTCCAGTCCCTACTGTCCTTGAGGCTTTCCAGGATGCTTTTTAGTCCACTTGTTCAGCACCTGATTCCTAAAGGACTGAATAGCTTTTACAAGGTGCCTAAATACCTAAAATACTTACACAAGAATCCTGTGGCAGACTCCTCTGCGTATCTCTATCTGCAGATAAGCCCTCCAAGTTTCTGCCCAGTGCTAATGCCTTACCTACAGACAAAGATAGTAGGGCTATGGATAGATGAGGACATAAGGTTTACACCTCTGCTACTTTTGCTTTTAGGGCAATTAGCTACCATATTTAAATGACAAAGTACTTGATCTCTGTCCTGCACTCCCTGAACAAAGCTATGCTGGACCCTCCTACAGCAGTATCTCTATCTGCAGATAAGCCCTCCAAGCTTCTGCCCAGTGCTAATGCCTTACCTACAGACAAAGATTGTAGGGCTATGGATAGATGAGGACAGAAGGTTTACACCTCTGCTACTTTTGCTTTTAGGGCAATTAGCTACCATACTCAAATGACAAAGTACTTGATCTCTGTCCTGCACTCCCTGAACAAAGCTATGCTGGACCCTCCTACAGCAGAATCAAAACATCAGATGTAGACTGTACTATCCTAGGCTACTCAAGTAACCAGAAACAGCATTAAGTGCAGTTGCAATACTGTTTATGCTTCCTCTAGGGCTGCTGCCACTGGATCTGTTATTCATTGATATGCATGGCCTCACAGTCAACCTATTCTTGAGGATTTCAACTAAACACTTTTAGACTTTCCCTTGGGCAAATACTTACTGCTTGGTCCTCAGGATGCCAGTCTGTTTAAAACTCTTCAAGACGAAGGTAAGACTGTGAAGGGCTGCAGGCAGATTCTACTTCCTCTGTTCCTAGATACCATAGGAACTACCCATCTAAATCTACTTTCTTCATTAATAGGGATCCCAGAATGTCTCATAAATAAAGGAAAAACTCCAGGAAGAATGGCCATTGCAGCACCCCTCCCCAGCCCTCAGCTCAATGACTCTAATTTCCAAAACACTGTCACTCTCCCTGGCCAGGAGGGAAGCTATTACCATAGACAAATGGGTCCTGTCCATTATCAAGGATGGTTATGCCATGGCCTGGGGAAGTATGCCCTCTCTGAAAGGCATGCCACATCCTACTCCTAACCAACTGCCCTTTTTTGCTCCCATTATACAAGACTTTCTGAAAGAGGGCACCATCAAGCAAGTCCCAAAGGACTTCATAGGAAGAGGATTTTACTCCAGAATGTTTCTAGTACCAAGGAAGGAAGGTCAGTGGAGACACATACTAAACCATTCTCTGCTAAATATTTACTAGAAAGTACCACCTTTCAAAATGGTGTTTCTTACCAATCTTCTGCCTTTCATTCTTCCCCAGGCTTTCCTAGTGTCCCTAGATCTGAAGTATGCATACTTGTACATATCCTTTCAATCATATTGTAGAAAATGACTCGGGTGTTTCACTGGATCCTCTCATATTCAGTTTACTGCTCTGCCTTTTGGTCTTTCCACAGCATCAAGTCTGTTCACAAAATGTCTTGCTGCAGCAGAAACCTTCTGTTGCCCTCAGGGTATTCTCTTCTTCCTGTACAACCTCTTTATCCAGGCTCTGTCTATCTGGAGATTCTCCTTCTACATCTACACTTCTCCCTCCAACTTCTGTCAAGTTTGGGTTTCACTATAAATTACAAAAAGTCCTGTGTGGTCCCTACACAAGATCTGGTTTTCCTGGGCTGTAGACTGGACACAAAGAGAATGCATGCCTTCTTTCCCCTGAAAACCGTTCAGTATGTCCATTATTTTCAAGTACCTCTCTTCTGCAACACATTGCTTAGCAAGTGAGATGCTAAGAACCTTGGTTTTCATGGCAGCCACCATTCACATGCTATTGAATTGGCCGGGGGAAGCATGAGCAAAATCCAATGGTACCCAAAGTCTGTGTGTTCCCAGTATTTTCACCCTTTGAACACCCTCATTCCCCCTCCTCCCTTGTCTCAAAAAGGAGATGCTTTGCTGGAAAGCACAGGTCAACTTCAGCCTAGGAATTCCACTCACTTGTTCTTCTCCTTTTCATCAGTTTCCTTCAGTTGCCTCAGACAAGGCATGTGAGGCTTGGTACAGGGTCTCACTGGATAGAGGCCAGATGGCAGCTTCAATCCTAGAAGGACCATATCAATCTGAAGAACATGAGGGCTCTTCTACAAGAACTTCGGACCTTCACTCACTTTTGGAAACTGAAGCGTCTCCTAGTGTACTCAGACAACAGCATAGTCATGTGGTACATAAACAAGGAGGCACCATGTCTTACCAATTGAGCAGGTTAGCACAGGAGGCATGGAACTTACCCACCCAGATGGACATTACACTCACAGCCACATACATTCTTTCTCAGGAAAATGGACTGGCAGAGTGGGCACTCCTCAAGTAGACATCTTTGCATCACCAACCAACCATAAGCTTCCTCGGTTCTGCACCAGAGACCCTTGTCCTACAGCCTGGAGGACAGATGCCTTCTCCTTCCAGTGGAGAGGTGAGTTCATCTATGCCTTTTCCTCCAAGAATTCTTCTGAAGACATAAAAGGAAGCACCCAAACTCCTTTTGCTGTCACCCGTTTGGCTGAGGCAACATTGGTTTTCCCCTAGTGTTTCACCAGACAAAGAGAAATTAAAAAAAAAAATACATCTACAACCTGACCTGATCACTCAACAGCGAGGATTGCTCCTCTACCCCAATCTTTTATCTCTTAACTTGACCCTGTGGATGGTACGATTTTGATTCTTCACAGGCACTTCTTCTCTGAAGAGGTTTTTCAAGTGCTACAAGAAGCCAGGAGATCCACTACTAGAAAGTCTTGCACAACTCAGTGGAAAAGATTTTCCTACTGGTGCCACAAATGTCCAAAGGACCCACTTTTATCAGGAGCCCCTACAATACGGCAATATCTTTCTGAACTACTTCAGTCAGGTTTTGCCTACTCTCCTATAAAAGCTCACCTGTCAGCCATCAATGCCTTCCTCCTTCTTAACCCTCCACTTAATAGCTAGAGTGGAGGTCAAGCTTTTCCTCGGGGAACTCTTACATCTTAACCCACCAAAGAAGCTCATCTTTCCCCAGTGGGATCTCAGTTTTGTGCTAGAAAAGTTTACCTTGCCTCCCTTTGAACCAGCATCTTCCACTTCTCTAAAATTTTGTACTTGGGAACACTAACCTTCT